>NW_015176002.1:649907-678463 GCF_001447785.1 Gekko japonicus
CATAAAGAAAAGCACTGAACCTCATCAAAGATTCAGAGAAAGTTCACAGAGTGACAAGTGCAGGTCACAGAACAACAGGTTATGTGAAGAGGGGAGGGAAGAGGCAGTGATGGTCCTGTCAAGTATGTTTGGATTTTCTTTTTTGCTGTTGACAAAACCTCTGTACAGCTGCTTAAATATTTCATCCAAAGTCTTCTCATTAGCATGCTATTTGCACCAGAATATGACTGCCTGTTGTTTACTTCTGTGGCTTATGCCTCCTTTGGGGGACAATTTCCATTTCTCCAAAGTTGCCAAGAAACAAGGTTGCACCTCTGTAGGCACATACTGCACAGCTTATTTCCTTATCAGATTCCTAATAGTTCAAGCAGGCGATGAATATGGCATATGTTTGGTACACACACATGTGCCACAGGTCAGAATTCTAAGGCAGCATCCATGTGAATGGGCAACAGACTATCAGAAGAAGGAAATGCTTCTGCAAATATCCTTTTTAAGCACAAATAGATCTGAGAAGAGAGAGTCAAATATATTAAACAAGCACTGCTATTCAGTTGACCATCCCTGTTAAAATGCAAAATGTAGTCCTTCCCCACAGACTCACCACATCAGATGGTGTAAACTTCATTGGAACCAGAGCTGGGACAAGCTACCAACAAGAAGAACCGAAAGTGAACCTACCCAAAAAACCACCTTTATCATGCTGTCTCAGAATTCTCAGGGCTTCTTCTGCTGAAAGAGTACTCTTCCATAATGAGCTGGAGGCAGAATTAAAACTGAAGTTCCATGCAGCACTATATGTCCATTAACATAATACATTGTCCGTGCACAAATAAAAGCAACATCCAGGGTCTCCAAAGCTGCAGTTCTAGTGTTCCCCATCCCACTCCAGCTGCTATTTATTGAAATCCAAAAAACAGGAGATCCCATCACAAATCTCCACCTCTTACAGTCTCAGGGAGCTCCAAGGCTCTAATTCTAGCCCTCACCCCCAGTCTTTGAAACTGGAAATCTCACACTCACACACTTTCCTCCCCCTTTCCTCCATCTAGAGGGGAATTCCAAAGAATTACCTTTCTCACCTATCTCACCAACTTTAGGTAATGTGTTGCCCCTCCCCTTAATACTCCAGATAACAAGGAAATAAATTTGCTGCTGCCTAGTTTTTCACTCCACTGGTGAACCAACTTGTAATAGTGGCACGGACATAATTTTTTAAAAACGAATTTAATTGCAGAGTATTTGAATGACAGTAAAGTCAGGTAATGGCAGGACCCTACCAATTGTCAGTAACTTGACCATTCTTCTCACCAACCGGATCAATAGCATTTTGCTGTTCCACACTAGTAGGTTAGGGCTGCAGTTCCACTCTGCCATGCAGTGCACTGGGTGAACTTGGGCTAGTCTCTCAGTTTCACTAACCTCACTGGGCTGTTGAGAGGATAAAATGGAGGACAGAATTATATATGCCATTCTGAACTCCCTGGAAGAAGGACTGGTTAAAAATAGAGATATTCTGGACAAAGGAGGTCTTTTTTAAAAGGCAGGATAACAACACAAAACAACCATTACTTCCCCATAATGTGACCCAAAGGTTTTGGAGACAGTGGTGGTGACAACAGGGCCAAACTTTGGGATCCCTGACTCACAGGCTCAGCAGGGAAGGGGGCCAAAAGCATCCGTTACCATCAAACGTGGGCCCTGTAAGACCATTAAAAACAGAGGGTAAATTACCAAACTGCACCACTGTTTATAGAAATACATAATTACAGTTGGCGATACTAAAGATAACGCTTTGGTGCAATTCTTGCACACTTATCTCCTAGACATAATGTCTTCCCAAAAAATTCTTTGCTTTAACATTGTTCTGCCCTCTACAACACAATCTGTTCTGAAGTGTTTTCTCAGTTTTTTATTCTCTTTGTGCAAGAACCTTTCAGCTAATTTTCATCTCAGTGTGTCAATAAATCTGATGTCTCCAGGGCAATGACTTTTACTCAGTAAATGTTAAGCAGAAATCAAATGGCATCCAAGAATCAAACCATTCCCATCTCCATGCGGCTTTTAGCAATATATTGATTGGCTTCTTCTTCTAGTTATTGCTTTCTTGATCCCCCTGCATTCAATTTAAAAAGATTAATACAAAACATGTGTGTGTGCATTTGCATGCTCATTTATGAAAACATCCACGCTTATCCCAACACATTTTAATCTTGCATGTGTTTCTGCCAGATGTATAAACAAAAGGAAAGGTTTTGATAGCCAAAACAGAAGTAAAACAAATATTAGAATAAACATCAGTATTTCATATCCCGATGATTGTATGGTTTCGTATACATGGACTTGCATGAACTCATACATACATTTAAAGTTTGGGGTCCAAAAAACTGCACAACTACTTTCATGTCCTTGAACATACAGTGGAGCAGCCACTATCCCATGCCACCCAACAAACCACTTTTGAAACTTTCAATTGTGGCTTAAAGGTCTTAAATTAACAGGAGCAACAGAGCTTCCACATGGGGATTTTTCTCTATGCTTTCCCTTTGTACCTTTTTGCCTCCATGCCATGAAAAGCTTCATATGATCACCTAGCCACATTCCCTCACTCAGACGCTGGGTTCTCCCTCTGCCTTTTCTTCCTTTCTGGCTGAGCAGCCTCTTTATCTGTTTTCTTCTTTTCTGAAGATCTATGGCTGTCCCACCCTGTCACTTTATTGTATTTTGCTGCTGGCTCAGCCCAGGAACTTGAGGGAAGAGACAAGATCACCTCTTAAACTTCTGAAAATGGCACACAAGAGGCTTTAGAATGTTCAAAAATAAACAAGATATTTTATTCAACGTAGAGGGGGCAAGGTCAGGTGAAATCAGGGGTAAAATGTCTGAGGTAAATCAATAATGAACTCTGGGGTAATTCGCCATTGCCGAGCCAAAAACCAGAAGTCCCCCAAAGTTTTAGAATCTTAAAGATGAGAGGCTTTGGTTTCAGTGTTTCCTAAACACTCCAGTTCACTTTCGTGAGTTTAACTGACTCTTCAGATTTTAAGAAAGTAGGGATACACTACCAAGTACCCAAATTCCTTTTCTAAACACACCAGGGATTACTCCCTTTCCAACTGGGCAGGGAATCACCTCTCTAACTAGAAGAACTATCCCTTTTTCTGGTCCGAATGGGGGTCTTCACTGATTTTCCCACTCCTCCTTGCCATGAATCTTCCCAGTCCTCTGTCAGTGTTAAACTTTTCTCAGTCAGTTCTAAACTCTTCTGAGTCAGGGCTAAACTGTTCCAGTTCTCAGTCAGAGCTAAACTGTGTTCTCTTCAGCAGTCAGTTCCCAAGTCTTTCTTCTCAACTGATGCTAACCAATCAAATCCCTTTAAGCAGCCGGTCACTCAAGGTTCTCTGGCTCTGTAAGCCATTAACCCTTCACAGTCCTTCCCATGGTTACACAGCACTTATGAGCTTTTACAGCCCAGTACATCACACTTCAGCTGCCCACTTCCACTCATTAAACCTCTATTAAAGAAGCAGAACATTCTTCTCCAGGCCTGTTGGCAACCCTATGTGATAAAACCCCTCAGGCCCTTGTTTATACTATGGAGAATGAGAAATTTACTGTGCTAGCCTGGGTCTCATGCCACTAGACCTCAATGAGGAGTTAATCTAGTATTATCCCACTCATTCCCTTTCATAGATAAGGTTTACACTCTGCTGCTAGCAGCAAACCACTAAGTATATTACAGTCTGACAGCCTGCAGTCAAGATCCTCTGTTCAAATTCAGAAACACCCACCCCTTTATTTCATGCACCCATGAGATTAGGGAAATCTCACCTGTTAGGAAAAAAAATAGCTAGGTAAGGCTCTCCCTGCTTCTCTCTTATATTTTGACAGGCATGAGCCAAATCACACAGATGATGGAACAGATGGACCACTGGTCTAAAAAGGATGATTGCATAAACACTCAGGCTAATATTGATAGGAGGAGCATAATAGAACTTGTGATTGAGGTCAGGATGGCAACTGAGGGCCATGTGTGGCAACTAAGGGGCCAAGGGAAGCGAGGATTCCTGGAGAGGGAAACACATTATAGGTGTCTATATGCCAATTATAGAAGTCTCAGAAACATAGTGGAGCAGGGAAAATCTCTGGGATAAAAAAGTCATTTCTGGGTATAAATTCTATAGGCAGGACAGGGAGGGATGAGTTGGGGGAGGTGTTCCATTGTCCATCAAAGCGGGCATAGAATCAAATAAGTTAGAAAACATCAGGGGACTTAACTCTCCTACAGAAGCAATATGGGTGGAAAGCGCTACTTAAAAGTGGGGGTATACTATCACCCTCCTGATCAACCTTTGAGGCTGATCTTGAAATGGAGAAGGAAATAAGAGGGGTGACTAAAGCAGATAATATTATTATACTGAGAAACTTCAACTACCCTCACATTAACTGGATAAACATGTGCTCAAGCCATGCTTTAGAAATAAGATTCCGGGACATTATAAATGACTATGCACTGGAACAGTTGGTTACAGAGCCAACCAGAGGGGACTTGCACTTGGTTCTGAGCAGGTCTCGAGACCTGGTGACAGCATTCAGGCTTGTAGTCAGAATATTTTCAATGGGGGGGCACCGGGGGGCATGACATCTGACATCACAAAAATAATAAAATGAATAAATAAAAATAAATAAAAGAAGGGCCAGAGAAAGGGAGATGGAAAGAAAAGTTGTGGTGAGGCCACCCTGGCTCAGGCACAGTCAGGCACAAGGGTTGGCCATTCTGCCCTGGCTGCCTGCCTCCTCCGCGCCCTGGCCATGAGTCCCACGCTTTCACCTGCACCCCACCTGACTGGCCTGTGGCCAAGCCACACTCCTCCCTTTGTGCGCCACTGCTGCATTGGTGCTTCCTCTGGCTTGAGACAGTGGTAAAAGCAGCAAAGAGGGAGGCAATGCGAGAGTCCCTAGGGTGGAATGCAAACAAATGTCTTTACATGCACTTGGCACACACACTACAGCTATAGTGCAACACACACTGATTCGAGAGTAAGGCCCATTAATTAAGTGCTTTCTATGCCCAGGATCGGGCTGCTCAACACAAGCCAAGTCCCGTACCCTCACCCATACCCGAGCCTGCTCCCAAGCCATACTCCTCCTTTCATGTTGCTGCTGCCACATTGGAGCTCTCTCCATGCAGGGCTCCACTGCCAGTTCTTCCCCAGGCTCAGCCCAGTAACTTAGACTGAGGAGTGAAACGGTGGGCCTACAAGCGCTGGCTCTGAGGCAGAGGAAAGCACTGTCATCACCCCAGGCTGGCAGGCTTCTGGGAGGAATTGGGAGGGGAGACGGGTGTCGGGGGACTGGGAGAGGGGCAGGGCAGATTTGGGGCTGTTACCCCCAGGAGCCCCCCCCCCCAGCTATGGCCTATGACAGATGCAGAGGTTATTACACCAATTGGGAACAACGACAACAATGCTATTACGTCCAAAACTGTAACATTTGGTTTCAAAAGAGTGAACTTTACAAAAATGAGGGGAAATAGTAAAAAAGAAGCTGAAGGGAAACACAATAGAGTCAAATCCCTAGAGGATGCTTGGAAGCTATTTAAAACCACACTAATGGAAGCCCAAATAGAATGCATTCTACAGGCTAGGAAAGGCACTGCCAAGACTAAAAGAAGGCCTGCATGGTTAACAATGTAAGTCAAGGAAGCTATGAAAAGTAAAGAAGCTTCTTTTAAAAAGTGGAAGGTCTGTCCCAATGAATTGAACAGGAGGAACCACAGGCTCTGGCAAAAGAAATGTAAGTCAATAATTAGGCATGCAAAAAGAGATTTTGAGAAGCAGGTTGCTAAAAGCATCAACACAAACTATAAACTTTTAAAAATATATATATCCAGAGCAGGAAACCGGCCAGAGAAGCAGTGGGGCCTTTGAATGATAAAGAATGAAAGAGATTGCTAAAGGAAGATGGGAAATGGCCAAGAAGCTCTATGACTTTTTTGCTTCTGTGTTCATTGTGGAAAGCATGGGACCTGTACTCATGCCACAGTCCCTATTTTCAGGAAGGGGGTCTGAATTCTTCTAGGTGAAATGGATGTGATCTATAGGTCATATTCAGAATACATAAAGAAAAATAAACTGCCCGGCAAGGTGGTGGTGAGATTCTCCAGAAGACAAGTGAGGGATCAGATATTAAAAGCAACAAATGGATGATGGCAAGGAGATGAGTTTTGAAAGACATTCCCTTTGAAATAAGAAAAAAAGGAAAAAATAGAGAGACTTAGCTTTGTTTCTACAAAAGAACAACATATCCTACAAATGGATTGTACCCGAAGGCATACTCTTCAAATTTAAAGACAAGAGGGGGAAAATTGACTCTGTTATGAAAGCAAGAGAGTTTCTGCAGCAACAATTGGATCCAACAGGAGAAGATGATGAGAAGAGCAACAAGGGAAGTGATGATGAAGCACTTACTGGAGAAGATTCGGACTCGGAACGTGGGGTGGCTGCCCCCAAGAGAGGATATCGACTGAGGGAAAGGAGAGGCAAATGAGATGCCAATTTTCTCTGAAGTTTGACTTTTGATTCTTATTATCTAACCGTTCTTGTACATGGTTCTTTACTAAGTCTGGACTTGAATTATTTAAGCAATTATTTAAATAAGAAGTAAGCCAAAGAATATAATTTCAGTAGGTTACAAGAGGGAATAAAAGGGTAGATTTTAAAACATCAACATAGCATCTTACTCATCGACTAACACAACCTCTGTGCACTGGAATTTTCTCATGTAAGCTTGAACATCTAGGCTTATACTTAGCAGTATGTATTAGGCACCATATTACTAAAAAACACCTTTGACTTTCACATTACTAGGGATTAAGTTTAGCCATATGTCAGGAGATTAAATTTAACTACATTGGCACTTCCTAAATCCATTTTACTATAGTCTAGAATGTCTAAGACAGGGAACCAAATATCCAGAGGACTGACTAACTCATTGGTGTCAGTCTTTACTGGTGATCATATGAATTTTCTCCAATAAGAAAAAATCCCACACCTTGTGTTGCCACATTTGGACCGTAGGGGGAGTTGAAGATTTCCAGGTTTGCGCGATGACTATTTTGGCTGCTACTATCAGCAAATTAATCGTTTTCCCCTTCCCTATTTTCTTGTAGGTTTTAGAAAAAAGAAAAGAAAAATTGGGGGGGGGAAGGGAGTCTGAAGAACTGGGCCAAATTGTGGTGACCAGACATGAAGTTCTAGACCTGCTGGGGAAATTAAAACCCAAAAAGTCTCCATGTCCTGATGGCATACCCCTAAAAGTTCTTAAGGAACTCAGATGTGAGATAACTGATCTACTAACCTGTACATGTAACCTGTCACTAAATTCAGCCACTGTACCAGAAGACTAGAGAGTAGCAAAGAGATCCAGAGGGGAACCAGGAAATTACAGGCCAGTCAACCTAACATCGGTCCCAGGCAAATTAGTAGAAACTGTAATCAAAGATAGAATCGTAAGGCACATAGAGGAAGAAAGCCTGCTGAGGGGAAATCAGCATGGCTTCTGCAAAGGGAAGTCCTGCCTCACCAGCCTTTTAGAGTTCTTTGAGAAAGTAAGCAAGTATGTACACAATGGTGACCCAGCAGACATTATATACTTGGACTTTCAAAAGGCTTTTGACAAGGTACCTCACCAAAGATTCCTGAGTAAATTTAGCAGTCATGGGATAAGAGGATGGGTTGTCTTATGAATTAAGCACTGGTTAAATGACAGGAAGCAAAGAGCAGGAATAAATGGACAGTTCTCACAATGGAGGAAAGCAAGCAGGGGGGTCCCACAATGGTTGGTATTGGGGGTGGTACTATTTAGTTTATTCATCAATGTTCTGGAACTAGAGGTGAGTAGTGTGGTGGCCAAGTTTGCAGATGACACAAAATTATTCAGGATGGTGAAAACCAAGGCTGACTGTGAAGAGCTCCAAGAGCACCTCCACAAACTGTGGGCAGCAATGTGGCAAATGAAGATCAGTGTTGGTAAGTGTAAGGTGATGCACATTGGGACAAAAAATCCCAACTTCAAGGGTAGGCTAATGGGGTCTGAACTTGCTGAGACTGAGAGGGGAAAAGATCTTGGGGTCATAGTGGATAGCTCAATGAAGTGTCAACCCAGTATGCTGCAGCAGTGAAAAAGGCAAACTCTATGTTAGGGATTATTAGGGAAGGGGTTGAGAATAAAGCAGTTGCTATTGTAATGCCCCTGTATAGATCTATATTGCAACCTCATTTAGAATACTGTGAGCATTTCTGGTCACTGTATCTCAAAAAGGACATTGCAGAGCTGGAAACATTACAGAGGAAGGCAACCAAGATATTTAGGGGATTGGAGCACCTTCCCTATGAGGAAAAGTTGAAGAGTCTGGGACTTTTCAGTTTAGAAAAGAGATGTTGGGGGGAACATGACAGATGTTTATAAAGTTATGCAAGGGATGGAGGGAGTTGAAAAAGTGAAATTTTTCTCCCTCTCCCAAAATACTAGAACTCGAGGGCATCCAATGAAGCTGATGGGCAGTAGGTTCGCGATGGACAAAAGGAAATACTACTTTACACAGAGAATGATTAAAATGTGCAATCATGCCAGAGGATGTAGTGGTGGCCACAGGAATAAGCAGCTTTAAAAGGGGAGTAAATAGGGGCTGCAGTGGCTCAGAGGTTAAGATGCTGAGCTGCAGACCAGAAAGTCTGTAGTTCGGCAGTTCGAGACCCTAGTGCCGCATGACGGAGTGAGCTCCCAAAACTGGTCCCAGCTCCTGCCAACATAGCAGTTTGAAAGCAAGAAATTGCAAGTAGATAAATAGGTACCGCTTTGGTGGGAAAGTAACGGCGTTCTGTGCACCTCAGCGTTTAGTCATGCCAGCCACATGACCACAAAAACGTCTTCGGACAACGCTGACTCTTCGGCTTGGAAACGAAGATGAGCACCACCCTCTAGAGTCAGATCCAACTAGCTTTCGAGCAAGAGAAACCTTTACCTTTACTTTAAATAGATTAATAGAGAGTAAGTTTATCAATGGCTACTAGCTATGGTGGCTGAGGGGAACCTCCACATTCAGAGGCCTCTATGCCCTGTTGCTGGCCCTCCAAAGGAACTGGTTGGCCACTGTGTGAGACAGGATGCTGGACTAGATAGACCACTGGTCTGATCCAGCAGGGCTCTTCTTATGTTCCTATGGTCTTACTCTTATGCCCAATCCAGGAGGGCTCTTCTTGTATTCTTATGTTTTTAACCAGGAAGGTGGGCAACATGATTATGTTGTGTTATAGCCCTGGAAAAAAATGATGTCGTTTAGACAAGAACACAGGGCAAAACAGTTCTAATGTAGCTCTGTGCAAAACAGTTCTAATGTAGCTCTTTGGATCCTGGTCCTTGAGGTCTGTAAGGCAAAATACAGTGGTCAAAATACAAAACAAATACAAAAGTCTGTATTTTGTGTTCTGTTTCTTAAGTTACAAACGTTAAGGAGGACTTTGCATGATAGGCTGAGAAAGCTGATAAAAGTTTGTATGTAATAGTCACAGGCCAAATGTGTGTTGTGCAATTGTACCTGTAGAGGTTTTTTTAGTTTTTTTATTATTATTTTCTTACTACAAACACTACAAACACTAGGACAGTAAACACTAAACTAAAATATTAAGCTAAACAAGGATCATATAAAACAATTAAATGTTAGTTTGCTTAAAGTTCCCTTTATAAAAAGATTACTGGAATATAGCTAGTTGCTACTGCTTCAATTACAAACTGGTATTATATATTTGATTCAAGCAAGTACATTTTAAAACAATTAAACTTTTAAGCTTAAACAATTCTGGTAAATCTATTGCTTTCCTTCATATTTCTTTTCATCAAATTTCCATTTGACTTTCAGGACTTTTGGGGTTACCACTCCTTTTTCTGATTCAGATTCCTCTTCTGGATTACTACTTGCCATAGATTCCGAACCTCACAACCCATATGTGGTGCTTTCTTCTTCCATATCTTGTTCCTCTGTTGTATCATTATCGCTCGTTAGTTTTTGTTGCTGTTCCAAGAACATCTTTGCTTTTAATACAGAGTCTATCTTTTCTTTCTTATCTTTATAATTGAAGACAAGCCCTTCAGGTATTATCCATCTGTATGGGGTGGAATTTTTCTGCAAGAAGCTGTTTAAGTTCTTGTATTGTTTCCTTTTCTTCCTTATTTCAAATGGAATGTCTTTTCTCACCTTTCTGTTCAGGAACACCTTGAAATCTCAGAACAAAAGCTGATTTTTCCATTTGCAGTCTTAAAAGCTGGTCTTTATCAGAGGTCCTCTCTTTTTCCACCACCACCAGTCTTTGTTTGATAGCTTTTGTTTTGGCTTCAACCTTTTTCACTGATTTTGCAGTCTCCTCTGTTTTTAAATTTGTCTCTTTAAACTGCTTTTGGAGCACATCAAAATTGTTGTTGAGGTTAGTCATCTGATCCAGCAGGGGGTGCAATGCAGTAGCCAACATATTGGGAAAGTCAGTGTTTACATCCGGTTTAGTAGCCAAATGAGCTGATCTTGTAGTTCCAGGAGAGTGTCTCAGTCTTGTCGCCATCTTCTCTGCCCGGCCAGCCATTGCTTACATTCCAAGGAAAGTTTTTTAAAAGTCAGTAAAGGTTTCTTTAAGAAGTCGCTTTAATTAAATCTGTGCTTTACTCGATTCAATCCGCAATTGTCGTTTCTCCTATCCCCTTCTCACTTAAAGAATTTGTTTAAAGTTATGGGGGGGCAGGTTCCCTCTCCCTCCGTCGACACCGTTCGGGGCTTCGGATGGGTGCTTTACTGAATAACCAGTTAAAGAGGAATTTAAACTCACACTTCATTCCATGCCAGGTGCTGAGGTAAAGAAAGCTTTATTTTCGCTAGACCCCTTGTTCGCTTGTCCAGTGTATGCCTCTTGGTGCCATAATGGCGCCGCAGCAGCAAGACCTATCGGGGCTAAGAGGAGCCTTGATCCCTTGGCCACGGCCTTGGGAGAGGCACCTCCAGCGCCCCAGGAACTGTATCTGTTGACTGTAACAGAAGCGTGGCAAAATGCTGAGACTCTGAACTCATCACTTGGTAACCAGAGGCTGTTTGATTGCACCTTGTATCAGTTTGTAGCGCTGTGTAGTAGCTGGAAGGAGTTGGTTATTGTTCAAATGGACATGTTCAAAGTAATTAGACATTTGCCAAGGAACGTTTTATCTTCCCACTCTGCTACGTTAACATCAACACCATTTTTTTAAAAAAAATTGTCTCACAGGTTTATGATATAGTAAATACAACCAGAGCTGAAAAGTCTGCAATTCAACTCCAGTTAGTACTGATTTGCATCCTGTGGGAGCAGGGAAAGTCCAATTTTGAAACAACATCAAATTATCATCTAGGAATGCCCTACAACTTGTGTTTATTTTTCCCCAAGAACATCTACCATCTGGAAGCTTAAAATTACAGCTTTCTGACTTGGAGACATTGAAAGCACTGATTTTTCTCTTTGGTGACTAGCTTTTTTACATTTCTTTGGACTGGCAGTTGTTTCCAAGTTAGTCCCTGTGATTGATATCCTGATGCTATAAATATGCATAAAGACAGTGATATACAGAATACATTACAATTGCTACAGTATTAGTACTGAAATTGGTGCAGCAGTATCCTATGTTGACGAGTATCCGTGTGCTGTATCTCAGTTATTACTTTCCAAAACAATCGATATGTAATAAAGTGTCACTGAAGGACAGCACTATAGCAGGATCCCAGGTAGCAGAAGTGCCTTTAGGATACCATGCATATGAGTTTCAGGCATGGCTCTTGCAAAGTGTTTGTGTCCATTGAATTAGGCAAGGCTTAGACCCAGGACTGGTATTAGCATATTCTGAGATGGGGCAGCTGCCAAGACCCAGGTCTTCTGGTGGGGCCCACTGCCAGTGCCCACCACCTGCTGACCTTCCCTGTATGTAACCCATCTGCTTGCTGTGATTCCTTCTACCACCCCACTCTCAGCTGCACCTATTGATCAGCACAGGCAAGGAAAAGTGTGTGAGCACTGGGAGGACTGGAAAATGAGCAAGTGGGTGAAGGAAGGATGGATAGCAAAACAGTGGGGGAAGAGAACGCAGGCAGGTGAACACGGAGGTGTGAGTGGAGGGGGGCACGGTGGCAAGCAGAGCAGGGGAGGAGCTTACCAAAACTGCAGGCCTGCTTAGAATAAAGGCAGAGGGCAAAGAAGACCTCATAGGCATTTGTGCACCTACAGTCAAAGTCCCTGTCCAGAAAGGTTTCATTGTCTTCTTCTTTATTGCTTTTTAGAAAGAAAATGAAGACAATTCTATTTCAGGGAGCTTTCCTCTTTTTTGGCAGTTATTTTCATCTGGAGAATTGCTGGCTTTAATCTTTTCCTTATGTGAAGTTTGATGGATGTTGGTTTTAAGGTTCACTTTATGGACTTTATTGCTTGGTTTTTGTATTGTGAACTGCTCAGGGCACATTACTATGCAATTGTATGAAAATCTAATAAAATATGGCTTTCTGTAGCCTCATAGCATTTAAGAGACATGTGCATGGCTGATATTCTTGCAGGCTGAATTTCTTACCAGACACCGCCCAAGACCCAAAGTTCATATCATGATGTAGCCTGGAGTCCTTTCAGGGTGCTGTGCCATGCAACATCTTTGAACAAGAAGATAAAGGGATCATGGGGGAATCATCACAGGGCTGCTATCTATCGTTGTCTTTAAATATTTGCATCTGGAACCCATTAGCCCTCTATATAGCTGAGAATTTGACCATCTTTCTTCTTGGGGAGCACGTTTCTAACTACTGACTAAGGACTGCCAAAGGTCTCAGGCAGAGAGAGCACTAAGGCCCCAGTGTGTTCATCTTCTGGGCTGTGAGGGAAGGTCCTAGGCCTGTTCACTCTGAGGTAAGTCCCACTGAGTCCAGTGGGGGCAGGGAAGCTTACTGTCAACTAAGTTTACACAGAACTACAGCCTTTCTGTTTCAGAAGAAGAAGAGAAGAAGAGATTGGATTTATACCCTGCCCTTCACTTGAAGTCTCAGAGCGGCTTACAAACTCCTTTCCCTTCCCCTCCCCACAACAGACACCCTGTGAAGTAGGTGTATTAAGGTGTATAAAGTGTATTAGGTGTATTAAGACTTAATGTAATGGGTAGTAGAGTTCTAGCGAGGACATTTTCAGGAAAAATAACCCTGATAAGAAACAGTACTTGAATATTCGTTTTTATTAAAATAGTTATACTTCACCTCTCCTCTTGGCTCAAGGCAGCTAAGAACCTTCTGAGACTGAAATAGGACTAAGCAGACAACAAACTGGAGATAAAATGCTCTGCCCCTTTAACAGAGGCTTAATGGGATGTTATCAGGTGATGTGATTTATGACAAGCATCAACTGCCCATTCCCATACATTAAGCCTGTGTTACACAAGCAAGATTCTTTCCCCCCCAGTTGTTGGAAATATTAGGGATTCTTTATGGTTCATTTAAAAGATCACTTGCAGAAATGAAAGTGAGTTTAGTCAACTTGATTAGAATACAGAGGCCAATTGGACTATTGACCCAGTTTGTGCACAATCTGATTCACTTCTGGAAATATATGACAAATGTATGACAAACTTACAGTACCTTCAAAACACCAAAGTGCTAGTGTCCAATTAGATGAAGATTGTCAATAAGGGAATTGATGTCCTTCATGTAGAAGTCAGAACTGGAAAGGACCTCCAGGATCATCTAGTTCAACCCCTGCGCAATGCAGGAAATTCACAAATACCTCCCCCCCAACACACACCCAGTGACCCCTGCTCCATGTCCAGAAGATAACAAAAAACCTCCATGATCCGTGGCCAAACTGGCCTGGAGAAAGATGTTAGGGAAGTCAAGATGTTAGATATTAGGGAAGAAAACATCTCTTTGGCATACTGGAAAATTAATTAGCATATTTTCCTTGAATTAAAGGACATTAAGGAAATTTATCTAAGCTAGAGTTCCAATTCCTAGTCACAAGGTCTGTTGCTAAATAGGGAAAATAATAGTTAATGAGAAATATGTCAGTGACTGAAAGCTCCCTAGGCAGATGAAGACATACATTACACTCCTGTAGAGGTATTCTGTTTGATACTAATAGGAAGATGCCAAACTTTCTCAGAATTAGGAAGCCATGCTACCCCAAACTGGTACTGTATTTAAGGAAGAGGAACTAATTAGAAATTACCCTTCTCCCTTCTTGTGTTCAGCTTCTCTGTCAGTGTGCTGTTCAACTGCGACCGTAGTTTGCTGTGGTGTCCAACATCAGTAAGCCATTATTTGCCCTTCATTTGGAGGATCATCTGAACCAAATCACAGAGTCCAACAGAATCTAAAACAAACAGCGGGGAATGTGGTGACTGATCTGATTTTAAAAAAACAACAGAGGCTGTACAATAACTTTCAAACCAACAGAACTGAAATTGGGCTCTATAGATAGGGCTTGTGTAAAGGCTGTAACACAGACGCTGACAAGAGAGTAGACTTGCAGCAAACTCTTGCGGAAAGCAGCTCCAGGCATAAGAAGAGCCCCATGGTAGGCCTATGGATTACAGCAGGCCCTGATGTATATAATAAATCTACAAGCCTAGAAGCCGGCCGAACTAAAACTCAGGTCTCTGGCCTGGTAAAGAAATGTTTCTGTTCATTTAAAAAACATTGACAGTTTCTAACAATCTGGGGGGCCTTCGTCTCAGTGTTTGATCTGTATCTGACTGGGCCAAGGCTTGTTCTGTTTGTAGTAACTTTGGCCAGGGATCCCAGAATACTGTTGGCCCTGATGAAGGTCAGAGGTTAGAAGTGGCCAACAACAGTGGAGGCAAATAAAGCCATTTGGGAGAGGGAGACAAAGCACAGATGAAACATGAACCATTTGGTTATGATTTTTAAGAAAAAAATAAAGCATGACAGCCTTCCAAAGGGAAAATCTCACTTGTATTAATACTGGGCCTGAGGGTTTAATAATTAAAGTGCTGTGATGGAAGTAAGTCAAATTATGTTGGTGAATTAAGGAACTGAGAGAAACAGAAGAAGATGGTTGAGGAGTTTTGGTACCCAGGGTTTTAAATAGTCAGATGAGTCCATAAGGCTCTTACAGGGTGTGAGAATTAACTTAATTTCCTAAAGTAACCCAGAATGTTAAAAGTCACATACTGACCTCTCCCTGTGCATTTAAATCCTCTTGCTATGAGGTCACACAACCAATAGAGACACATGTCCAGTCTACAGTAAATATATTTCCTGCACACTTGTTGAATCTTCATGTCATCCATCAAGAGACCCTAAAGAACACTTTTGGGGAGCTGTATGTACATGAGGAAATAGCTCTCACTAAACCTTGCTCTTAAGAGAGATGGTTTCCTGACAGTTCATTTGGACAGGTTTGATCTAGGTTCAGGCTTGGACCAGATTCAAAATCCAATATCCCCAGATGTGTCATTTATGATCTAAGATATGGTCTGATTGGTATTAGGGACAGTGGTTAGGCAACTTCCTAATGTCCTCAGATCAGCCTTTGGGAAAGTGACCCGGTAGTCATTCAGCAGTTGAATTTATGGTATTTTAAGAGGTAACAGAGAAAACTAAAAAAGGTGACATGACCCACATTGATTAATAGGAATTTACATGGAGTTTGTGCATTTCCCCTTAATGTCAAAATTTGGACAGTTTTGATCTAGGTTCAGTCTTGGACCAGGTTCAAAATCCAATATCCCCAGATGTGTTATTTATAATCTAAGATATGGTCTGATTGGTATTAGGGACAGTAGTTAGGCACCTTCCTAATGTCCTCGGATCAGCCTTTGGGAAAGTGACCAAGTAGTCATTCAGCAGTTGAATTTATAGTATTTTAAGAGGTAAAAACTAAAAAAGGTGACGACCCACACTGATTAATAGGAATTTACATGGAGTTTATGCATTTCCCCTTAATGTCAAAATGACAACACAAAGAGTTCCTGTCAAGTTCCACATGTCTTCTGGGGGGGACCCTCAACTGGAAAAATCCAGAACTGGTTGTATAGTACATTTGGCCAGGGAGAGGGAGGATATTTTGAAACCATATATAAGTGGTCTAATAGGGTCATATATCCACTGTTGGTGAAATTGTCCCATTATTTATAGTTTTTGGTGTGATGTCATCAATCAAATCAATGAGATTACTTCACAGAATATTCCTATTTGCCCGGAAATCTCCCTTCTTAACCTATTGGATCCCACCTCAATGACGGTGTTACATAAAGAACTTACATCGATTCTTCTAGCAGCTGCAAGATTGACTGTTGGTTCAGTATGGAAATTGGCTTCTCCTCCGTCTCTGAACCTTTGGTATGATAAGATTTGGGACCAATTTATTCTAGCAAAAATCACGAACAGTATACATTCAGCTAATGGTAACATACCCTCCTCATCCTCATGTTTTGTATTCACTTGGTCATGTGTTCTCCAGTATATGTCTACTAAAGATCTTCTTCCATCTAATAAGACTTATCACTCATGACTTCATTTTTATTTGTCTTGACTCTTGGTCCTTGACATATTGACAAAGTTTGACTTAGTATTATCATTATTGAAAATCATTCCCATTTATAAGGACCACATGTTGAGCCCTAGTATTTATGCCCGACTTCTATATATTTGTTGATTTAGACTGTTATTGCTTTGTATTAAGTAATCAACTAAGTTGACGCTTTTGCTTCTGCTTTTATAGTTCTTCAGAGTGTTGTTATTGTTACTGTTTGACATTATGTTAGTTGTTACTCTTTGTTATTGCTTGTATTATTTTAATAAAAGTTGGGGGGGAATAAGTGGAAGCAAAGCTCTGGAAGGGTAGGGAAACAGGTCTATGGTCTCTTTCTTGCTCTCTCTACTCCTTTTCAGATTATCCTCTCCCTCCTTGGAGTGAATCTAATCTCTCAGACAGGCTGCGCCAGTTGGATGAGAGTGGCCAACTCATTTTATTGTCATATTGCTCTTGGAAACTGGTGAGATTACTATAATTTGTAATCTAGTATTAAGGATACTTAGCACTGAAGTAAGAAGAGTCAGCACTGAGGTAAAATCTGTCAGGATTGTATGAGAATTTGTGTTTGGGGAGAATTTGTCCTCTTGGGTTCAGAGGAATAGTGGATAATTTAATTTAGAATTTTCTTGTTCTTTGGAAAATTTTCTTGGTTTTTTTTTGGCGAATTTATCCTCTTGGGTTGAGGGATCTGTAATAAGAAGCTGAAATGAACGGAAGAACCTTGTTGTCTTAAAATCTTCATTGTTGCATTGCTGAAATAAAAAGTTAAATATTTGGATTGTGCCTGGTTCTTTTCACACAGGATTTTTCTTCCTTTATGCTAAGGTTACAAGATACTTTGTAAACCAAAGTTAGCCTGGGAGCTAAGAGGATATCACCTGAAGGACCCCCCAAATGGGCTCCTAAATGGACTGAAGGTCCATCTAGTTCTCCAGGAACTCAGATGCTCCAGGAAGCATCTGTGCCCACACATCACTGGAAGAAGTTGGCAGTTTCAAAGGGAGAAAATAGGATAACCAGTGTGTGCAACAAGAACAGGAGGCAAGGAGGCTCCCCTACCCCATCCTGTGCAATACAGACCATCAGCAACAACTAGTTGGAGGCCAATTGTTCATCTGTGGAGCAGCTTTCACCTTTTCCAACTAGTTGGAGGCCAATTGTTCATCTGGGGAGCAGCTTTCACCTTAGCCATTCTCCTGTGTTTTTCCAGACTGCATGAGCAATTATAGTGATGCAGCTTTACCTAATATGGACAGACAATGATGGAAGGAAAGGGACGTTCATAGGATGGAGAAGTCCCATCATGAGTTAAACTTTCGGTTGCTTTGCAAGGCTGTAGTTCTCTGGAGTGGAAGCCTTCCTTTCCCATCCAAAATTATTGTTGCCAGAAGGCAAGCTTTGCCACCTGGCCCCTGTTCTAGGACTCAAACACATATCTCATGTTTCCTGTTGCCCTACTCTTTCCTATTGAGCCACCAGAGAGCTCAGAGCACTGCCTCTAGAGAGCTTGCTGTTATTGTATCCTTGCCAAAATGCCTCCCCCACTTTATGGACTCCAGCACAACTATGCTGCATGCAGGATTTTCAATACTGTCTGAGTAGGTTTGCACAGCAAGGCTCAAAACCTACTCAGGTCTGTCAGGCAGGCTTACCTCCCAGTTTACAGAGTTAGATGACGCTTGCAATTGGAATGACAGCCCTTCCTTCTGAGTCCGGCATAAGCTTCCCCTCTCCCAAAAAAGTTATTTTAACACTGCTAGTGCTGCCCTTTCCTCCGGAGCAGTGTTTGTACTACTGGTGGGATTCAAATCCCTATCAGAGGAAACTGCAGTACATCTATCACTAGCAGCCTCAGAGGATGTATGTGACACGGGAGGCATCGTGGTCACTTCCTGATGGTGCATTTGCACATCGTGTGTGGGAGAGGATGGATAGGACTGGATAGGAAGACACTATCACAGTGCTTGTGCTGTTGCCTGTTCCTTAGTGCCATCCATGGATCAGTCACTGATATGCAGTACTGTGATTAGTAGGTAGCAGAGAGGAGGAGAATTTAATTTGTACCCCGCCCTATTCCATGAGTGGGCTCAGGGCAACTTACAACACAAGATTCATAAAACAATAAAAGTGATAGAACCAATAAAACAACAGATGGCACAATAAACAATAGCAGAAAGGACCCTTGCCTCATGTCAGGTGAATAAAAGTTCTAGTGCCCAAGTAATGTTATCTAAGCAGCAGGGCACTGGGAAGGGGCCATGAACAGGGGAGGCCAGAATTGTTGAACGCTGGCCGCCTGTCATGAGTGGCGGCAATGGTGCTGAGTCCCTGCCTGAGTTGGCATCGCAGCCAGAGGCACCAGCATTGCCAGAACCAGAAGCTGGGCCCTCTGACTCCTCACAAGTTCACAGCGTGCCAGCGCCTGAGCCTGTAAACCCTGCACCTGGTCCTGCAGCAGCCGAGGAGGCACAGGTGCAATTGGCGAGCCCGCCTGACTCACCTCCGTGGCTCCATAGAGATTTAGCCACCCACTGTCGAGATGCACGCTGGCAGGAAAGGCAAGTGCCAAGTCTTGAGTATTAGCAGGAGCACCACCACCACCATGGGAAGCCCAGACGGAGGCCTATATAACTCCCACTCAGGAGTGGGCTCTCATGGAAGCAACGAGTCGCCTCCATGCGTGCCTCGCATCAACCTTCTGCTCCTGTCTTCGGACCCCCACTCTGGCTCGGATTCCTGCTTCGGATGACCCCTCTTTTGGACTCACAATTTGGCTCTCGCTCTGACTCTCCTGGCAACGACCTTGGACCGGACTTGACTTTTGCCTCTCAGCCTAAGCCCAGCCCATAACACCACCTCAACTGAAATCCTGGCAGAAAAGCTCCACTTTACAGGCCCTGAGGAACTGTAATAGGTCCTGCAGAGCAATGATCTTGGGTGGGAGCCTGTTCCACCAGGTTGGGGCAAGGGCTGAAAAAGCCCTTGCCCTGGCTGAGGCTAAGTGGACATTCCTTGGGCCAGGGATCACCAGGAGGTGCTTATTAGAAGAGCATAAAGCTCTCAGGGCTCATATGGAGAGAGGCAAGCTCTCCAGGGCTCATATGGGGAGAGGAAATCCCACAGGTAGGATGGTCCCAGGCCGCACAGGGCTTTAAAGGTCAAAACCCTAACCTTGAACCAGATCCGGCATTTGATCGGCAGCCAGTGCAGTTGGCACAGGGAAGTGCCTGTCACTGTTGCTAAGCTGTGGCTTATTTCTACCACTCTTGTTATGCTTCCTACTATGCTGCTGAGAGTGCATAAAAGACTGCACCTATGTCACACAGTATTAGCCTCCGGCTCAGGGGCACCACTGCAGCAGAACCATGGAACTAATCTGTGACTAACTTTGATCTTAAGCTATCATTCATACACAGCTACCAATACAGGCGATGGCTTACAGAGTTTCATTAAAAAAAAGGATAAGTCCCTGCATTAATGAGTTCACAATCTACCTTTGGAACTAAGGGAGAGAATGTAGGAAAGGGAAGCAAAGAACCAAAGTTGATAACCATCTGAGAGAGCAGAGGAGTTGGAGAGGCCAGGATAACAATGGATAAAAGTGAGCAAAAGGCAGTCACGCATACTCAGGTTTCAACAATTCAGAACAGTGACAGTATTCAGTATAAACCAGAATATAAAAATAGTAGTGTGCAAAATAATGAGACACAAAACTCTTTTTATCCTTTGAATAATATGCAGTAAGGCTAATGCAATGCAATTTTGTCCATCTGTAGTCCTACAAACACCCTATTTTAATAGGATATTTGCAAACACTACAATGAAAAACAAGAGTTTTGCTGTAACTATGAAACAGGATTGCGACTTACTAAGCCATCTGGATTTAAAGAAAGGAAAGCACCTGCTACTAGACAGGCAGGACTTTTGTGTCTATTCTTACTCGCAGATTTTACTTCAGGTACAGTTCTCCCTCTTGCCATGCAAATGCTGACAACGGGAGTCACAATTTGGTTTTCCTAATGCAGTAACAATTTCAATATGATAACCCATTTCTTACTCACTAGTTGGAAGACAAGATATCACGTGTCAAATTGATCTAGCATTGATTTAATTCAGAGCAGGTTGTTCTGCTTCAACTGTGTTCCAGCTTTGTCCCCAGAGGATTTTCAGGCTTGAATAACAAACATCTTACTGACTAAATCAGTAGAGGAATATAGCTAAGCAGCTACAAAAGACAAAGTTTCATATTTACAAACATAAAATGTCACTATGGGAAAACATTGCTGTTATCACATAGAACTGAATCCTAGAGCTTGGAGTACTTGGAGATCATCTAACCGAACCCCCTGTTCAAGGCAGTAAATCCAAAGGGACAGCATCCACAACAAACAGTTGTCCAGTCCCTACATGAAGACCTCTACTAAGAGAAAGTCAACCCACTCCCCAAGTAATTAGTGCCACTGTCAGATTGCTCTCATCATTTGGCAGCTTCTTCTAATGTCTAGGGAAGGACACAAACTGGCTCATGAATTAAAGTTCATCACGAATTTTGGACGGTTTGTGGTTCACGAAGTGATGTTCGTGGAAGGGTGACAGGCACGAGCATTTCACAAACTTTGATGTGGTTCATGGTGGTTCATGAATGGATACATTTCCAGACAGACTGTCTCCGCTCAATTAAACTTATTACGAACCCCAACACAACAGGGAGATGGAATTCTCCAGCTTTGGAAACACCAACAACAGGCACTCCAGCTTAACAGGCACTGCTGGCTGCCAGTAAGAGTTCCCATTCTGCTCTATGGGAACAGAAAGCAATAAATCAGCAGAGCTCAGCTCCACACCCTTTTGTTTGCCAACTGTTTGGAAAGAGACTGGGAAGTTGTTAAAAGCCGACTAGCAGAGCATATTCATTTATTCCCTCCTGTGAACTCCTCTTCCCTGCTGGGTTTGGGTGTTAGGTGGATTCAGGGCTCTCTGAGCACCCCATCTCTCTGCTCACACTGAGAAGAGGGGCTTAACTACTGGGTGCCTTGGCTGAGTGTGGACTCGTGTTTTTATTGTAATTCTTCTGAGGTTTGGGTGTTAGGTGGACTCAGGGCTCTTTGCCACCCTGTCTCTCTATTCACACCAAGTGGTGGGGCATAGCTCCTGGGTCCCTTGGCTGAGTGAGGACTCATGTTTTATACCCTCCTGATTATGAACTGATTTCACTGCTGGGATTTCGGTGTTAGGTGGTCACAGAGCTCAAGGCGGAGATAGATCAAGATGGGGCCACAAATTTTGTTAGTCTTTAAGGTGCTACTGGACTCTTGCTCTTTTCTCCCGGCTGGAGTTTGGGTTTTAGGTGGACTCAGGGCTCTTTGCCAGCTTGCATCTCTGCTCACGCCAAGTGGTGGGACTGAGCTACTGGGTGCCTTGGCTGAGTGAGGACCCACATTTTGATTGTGATTCCTCTGGGGTTTGGGTGTTAGGTGGACTCAGGGCTCTTTGCCAGCTTGCATCTCTGCTCACGCCAAGTGGTGGGACTGAGCTACTGGGTGCCTTGGCTGAGTGACCATTTTATACCCTCCTTATTGTGAACTCCTCTCCCCCACTGGTTGGGTGTTAGGTGGACTCAGGGCTCATGGCCACACTACAGAGGTTGGGCCAGATGACAGCCTTGCATGACCACTACTCCACGGGATTGGCATTGCACTTCTGTTGGCTTGCAGCTTCTGCAGTCTTTGCAGAGCTCACACTTCCATTGCAACAGCTCTGTATTCAAGAAAGCAATGCTGCCATTTATCTGGGGCTCACAGTCTATACAGGCTAGCTCATACTCCCCTTTATTGCAGAGAGGATGCAACCTGGTGGTGATCCACATCTGCAACCTCTGTGCCAAGGCCCTGACCCATGGTAGAACAGCCGGCTCCAGTGCAGAGGTCAGCATCCAGCCCAGACCTCAGATCAGGGGGATGACTTGCCCCGGGCTGGCTGTGTGGGCATACAGCACATCGGTGGTGTCCTAGAAGGGCCTGAGGACACATACCATTTGGGAGAGGGTCAGTCAGTCATTGGTGTTGATGCTGAGCTCCTCGTCCATGTGCAGGATGGTCATGGAGGAAATTATGTCTTGCACAGCACTCTTCTACTCCATGAAATGCACATTCATGGTGTAGGTGGAGTTCCTCATCTCCCTACCTCTTGCGCAGCAGATGGGCAGACTTGTTGCTGCACAAAAAGTCTTGAGCAAGGACCACATCTCAAGGGGAGCAGCATCCCAGATGGCCTTGACAGTGCTCTTCAGCCCCAGAGCATCCTTCACCACCAGCTGAAGTGTGTGCACCAGGCAGATGATGCTCTTGCAGCAAACACACTTCACCTCTGTCACAATGTTGGCAGCAGCATCCATGACCATGTAGCCATGGACAACGTTGCTGCCAACCAACTACTCCTTCAGGCTTTTCTATATCCCACAGCAGTGCCACGTGGTCTGCATCCATCCCCTGCACAGGGAGCACAACCACTTTGTAGCCTGGTGATAGGACTGTCCCCTCCTGGAGCCTGGGCCATGGGGTAACTTTGGGGAGCTCCTATCAGATCGTCTGCCTTTCTGTCATTGCATCACTTAAAATGGAAAACTCTGATTTCCACTGGTATGGTATGGCTGGGGTGCCCGCCAAGCTGTCGTTGTGGGGTAACTTTGGGGCACCCCTGTTGGAAGTCTCTTGTCATGTATGCCTTTCTGTTCTTCCAAATCTGCCTTTGGAGAATGATGGGTGGCCCAACCAGCTCAACACTGACAGGTGTTTCTTTTCCTCCACAGAGTTGAGGAACTTGCTTGGGGGTGCAGTGAGAGTGGTGGGCACTGGGCACGCTTCCCTTGCTTGTCTAGTGGGGCTGGGGTGCCCTCCAAGCTGTTGTCATGGGGTAACTCTGGGAAGCCCCTGTGCCTGACTGGCTTGTTCCTGAGCCAGTCCATGGACTCTTGGCTGTAGCTGCAGCTGTCTTTTCCAGAGAGCACTGGGGAAACCTTTTTAGGGGTCCATAACTAGGACCCTAGAAATGTAATCTGCCCCCGACTTGGAGAGATTGTAGAGGATCAGGTGGCAGGGTGAGGTTCCCTGTGCATTTAATGTGTGCAGCTTGCAGGGGGTCCATTCTATACACTTTTGAACCTGTGCCTAACATTTCCCCCAAAATCACTTTCCTGGCTTGACCCTAGTCCTGTTGGATTTGCACTGCCACAGAGACACTGGTTCTCCTGGGCACATTGCACTGGTTCTTCCTGGCTTGCATAAATGTGCACCACCTTCAGTTTCTACTGCAAAGATTATCTGGGACTTTGATTCTGTTCTGCTGGGCTACTATTGCCCTTCCTTTTTTGCTGGTTTTTTTCCCTCCATTGGAAACTGTGGAGGATGAGGGCACCTTCTTTGGGAGGTCTGTAACTCGGACCCTGTAAATCCAATCCTCACCAAACTTGGATGGCAGGTAGAAGAGAGTCATCTGGAGATCCCCTGCAAGTTTGGTGTCTCTAGTGTGCCAGGGGCATTCTACCATGTCATGAACCTTTTCCTTTAGCATCCAAAAGTTTGTGCCGGTCTGTGGTTTGAGAACTGCACACACCACAAACCATTAACTGAACTGTGTTTTCCCAGTTTGTGTCCACCCTTACTAATATCAGCTGTAATCTACCCTCGTTCCTGAGTCACAGCAGCAACGTATGCAACAGTATGATTTATATACCCTGACTTTCAGACAGGTACACAAAACTTAGACTAGAGCCAACGTTAAAATTATCAATTTTTTAAAGTAGCATAACATTAATCTAAAATTGTTAAACCTTTCACCTGTCATTAAGTAGCCAACACCTGACCAACTATCATATGCAACTGATACATCTAACTGCTCCTCTGAATTAATACATAGTAGGGAACAGGTGAGACTCTTTCAGAAAGGAATTCTATTTTTAAATTGCCTATCCCATACAAATATTGAAGAATGCTGAGGTTAGAGAAAACTGCCTAAAAGTGATGTACAGGTAGCACTGCACACCAAAGAAGTTAGCAAAAATATTTCCAAATGCCACCGGTCAATGTAGGAAGTGTGGAAAACATATTGGTATCTACCTCCATATATGGTGGGATTTCAGTACAGTAAAAGGGTTTTGGAAAAATTGGGTTATAATTTGGGGAAGTTGCCTTAAAAACTGGGGTACACAATATTGCATTTTTGGTTGCAGCAAGAGTGTTGATAGCAGAGTAGTGGAAGCAGACTTCTTTATCAAGTTATGAAATCTGGTTGAGAAAAATCCTGGACAAAATAATGATAAAACAGGATTGTAAGGAGGATAATGCTTGGGAATTATTTGCACAACACTGATCTATGTTTATGGATTTCTGAAATAAAAAATATTCTATGGAGTTGACAATACTGAATATGATGTAATGGCTGGAAATAGAACTAAAAGGAAATAAAAATAGGACAAAGTTATGAAAGTAGGATGGTTTTGATTGGAAGTATTATGAAAGTAATTTTTAAAAACAAGTAATGAAAAAAATCATGCATTTTGTAATTATAAGGTTATGTACCTGTAATAATATGTAAGTGGTATATATATATATATATATATATAATGTATTCCCTCAAGTAACTATGCACCTGGTACATCACACAGAATAGCTTTGAGGAGAGCTGTCAGAGTGAGAGAAGAGCAAGTGGGGGAAAGGATTACAAAGGCAAGCACGTTTTCCACTCAGATTCACAAGACTTCTAAGACTACTTTTCATTTTTGAAAAGTCAATGTCATTACATACATCTGTTTTTTAACATGTCATTTTTCCCTGAGAGCACATTGCAGGGTGGCTCATAGGGCCCTGTACATTTGCAGATAGTTCACACACACACACACACACACACAAATGAAAATGTTTAATCTGTGGTAATTACATTGCTGCACACTCCTGCAAAAAATGGTTCCTCGCGACGGCCCGGCTCAGATGCGGCTAGATCCCATCCTCGTCGCCACTATTGTGTAGTGGGAAGCCGCATGGATCGACGACAGACAACGACGTGGTGCATAGCACGCTTTATTAGGCACACAACAAGACATGTAGACAAACGGCCGGCAGGCCAACTATATACACACCTGGGGACCACCCCTTAGTCACCATTGGTGGGTTTGAATCTCCCGCCAAGGCTCCCATTGGTTCCCCAGTGGAGGGAATAGGATCCTAGTCCCCATTGTCTTCCCAGACTGAAGCTCGGGTATGTGCGCTGACCTCCGGTGGCGGTCAGTGGACACAACAAAAATGCAACTGCCAGACTGCTGATGGTTACTTCTTTCAGAGGACATATCTCACCAACTTAAGACAACTGCATTGGCTTGTGATTAGTTGTCTGACTGGAACTGCTTGAAGTACAGAAAGGGGGCCAGGGTTGCCCTACAAAGAGTGCTCAGGCACCCCCATGTGCACACATGACACCCTAGTTGCTTGCAGTAGCAAAAGCAGGAAGCGGAAGGGAACAAGGGGCTGAGGATCGTAACAAGAGCTACTCTCACCCACTTTCATGCCCACCAGTTGAGATCAGCATTTGAGGTCCTGTGAGTGGTATCCTCCTCAGGACTTACAGTTTCTTCTGCTAAAGGAGCCAAGTCCTCCTGTCCCTGGCTGCCAAGACCTGCTTCTAAGGCCACGTCGGGGGCAGGCATGACACTTTGAGGAGAGCTGTCTGAGTGAGAGAAGAGCAAGTGGGGGAAAGGATTACAAATGCAAGCACGTTTTCCACTCAGAATCACAAGACTTCTAAGACTAATTTTCATTTTTGAAAAGTCAATTTCATTACATACATCTGTTTTTTAACATGTCATTTGTCCTGTGCTCTGTTTAATTATTTAATCATTTGAATCTCTACACGGGAAGGGGCAGAGTTTATCATCACTGGTTTTACTCTGCCTTTCTTTTTCCTTTAATGCTGCTTTGACCTGATTTTTTTAATATGAACAGTCTTAATTTTAATACTACTGATTTTTAGTTGTGCCAAATTTTAATTAATAGAGGCTGCAGTCCTAAAGGCACTTTCCTGGGAGTACATCCCGTTGAATAACATGGGACTTACTTCTGAGTAGATCTCTTGGGAATTGCTTGCATAATTTGTTTTGTTTTTGCATTTTGTATAAGGTGCCCTGAGAGCCTTTGGGCTGAGGGTCAGGGTAGAAATTTGCAGCACAAATTAATAAATAGACAGCCTTTGACTCCCTTGCATTATGTAGGCTTGGATTTATTGGCTTAGCTACCCTTAAGTAAAGTGCCAGCAACTGATAGGCCATCCCGTATACACAGACTCAGAAAAAAAGTCTTTTTATTCTCACAACCACCTTTTTGAAAAATCTAGTTATGAAAAAACAAAGATATTGAAATTAAATGTGGTGGAAAGTGCTATCAAGTCACAGCTGACTTATGGTGACCCCAAAAGGTTTTCAAGGCAGAGACATTCAGAGGTGGTAGCCAGTGTTCCCTCTAAGCTGAGCTAGTGTGAGCTAGCTCACAGCTTTTTAGCCTCCAGCTCACCCATTTTTGTCTCAGCTCAGGAAGGATGGCTCCAGAGCAAACTAGTTTATGCAGAAGCCAAATGGCTCACTCACAACTTTAATGCCAGTCACTCACAAAGTAGAATTCTTGCTCACAAGACTCCACAGCTTAGAGGGAACATTGGTGGTGGTAGCCATTGCCTGCTTGGCATTCCTTGGAGGTCTTCCATCCAACCCTGCTTAGCTCCTGAGATCTGAAAAGATCAGGCTAGCCTGGGCTACCCAGGTCAAAACTGAAACTAACTACACTTGAGATATTCTAAGGGAAGAATAATTGAAAAGAAAAGAAGCCACATGTTGGAGCAAATTTGCAGTCAACAATAAATGGAAAGACAAAACTCTGAAAACAATTAGTTCTGCAGGATGCCATGGATGGAACATACTAATCGTTAGAAGTTTTGACAACAGGCTGTTTACTTCAGTTGCCTAATTAAATGACCATGAGGCTTGAGCATGAACTCCAATGGTGGTAAATGTCGATTGCATGCAGGTCACTCTTGGTAAACAATCCAATGGTTTTTTTTCCCATTCAGATATCTGAAGTATAGTGAACTTTTCTGAAGACAGCCATCTGAAGGGGGGAAAGGAGTAAAATCTAGGGAGGACCTTGACATTCTGATGGCTTCCATCATTACCCATTAATCCTCCCTCCTTAATCACCATAATTTTGTACAGAAACATATAAAATGTAATAATTGAAAGATGGTTTTTTAAAATAAGCAACACCATCATCCTTTATGTTCAACTAATTGGCATGCAGAATACTACCATTCAAAAATATTTGAAGGCCTGAAGATTTTTATAATCAATATAATTTAGAATGATAAGTGTACCCATTGTTACCTTTCATGAAAGAAAAAAAGGCAAAAGAAGAACATGCCATTGAGTTGCAACTGACTCATGGCAACCGCATCCACAGGGTGTTCCAGGCTAGAGATGAGCAGACGTGGCGTGCCATGGCCTGCCTCCACATAGCAACCCCAGTCTTCCTTGGTGAACTCCCATCCAAGTACCAACTGTGGCCAGCCCTGCTCAGCTCCCAAGCTCTGACAAACCTGGACTAAGCTGGGCTACTCAGGCAACAGGCAAAAACCCATACCCAATTAATAAAAGTTTAGTTGGGAAAATGGGGAGATCTGTATCAGTCTCATAACCTATAATGGGAGCTAAAGCAAAGGTGCTAAAGATTTTGCTAACATGATCCCAATGTGTTAGGTAGGTAGCAAAGTTGGTCTGCAATAGAAGAGCTAGATTCAAGTCCAGTGTCACCTTAAAGACATACAAGATTTCCAGGGTGTAAGCTTTCAAGATTCAAAGATCTCTGGTGAAAGGTGTTTTTCAGGGGTCATTTCATAGAAAAAGAAAGAGAAGGAAAGAGGGAAAGA
>NW_015176002.1:678985-720470 GCF_001447785.1 Gekko japonicus
GTGGGCCCCGGGAGACTGGCGATGGGCCTCCTCAAGCCTCCCACGGGCTCCAGCGCGGGCCCTGGGAGGCCAGCACCGGGCATCCTCAGGCCTCCCCCAGGCCGCAACACTCCAGTGCGGGCCCCGGGAGGCCGGCACCAGGCCTCCTCAGGCCTCCCATGGGCTGCAGCGCGGGCCCCGGGAGCCCAGCAACGGGCCTCCTAAGGCTTCCCCCGGGCCGCAGCGCTGCAGCGCGGGCCCCGGGAGGCAGGTGATGGGCCTCTTCAGGCCTCCCACGGGCCACAGTGCTTTGGCGCGGGGAACTGGGGGCGGGGCTTGCTGCCGCCATTTGTGCCAGCTCCTGGGCTGCTGGAGCAGTGCTCTGGCACACTCCAGCCCCAAATTATCCCTGCTGTTTTTACTCTCAAAAGCTTACACCCTGGAAATCTTGTTGGTCTTTAAGGTGACACTGGTCTCAGATCCAGCTCATGATCTCAAAGTGTATACGTGGACTTATCTGTGTGAATGTAGCATTCTAGTCTTTGTACTGGATCTAATTTATTGTTGCCAACTACAAGTTGGGAAATTCCTGGAGTTTGGGGGATGGAGCCTGGGAAGGGCAGGGTTTGGGGAGGGGGGGGACTCAGTGGAGTATAATGCCACAGAGTCCACCTTCCCAAGTAGTCCTTTTCTTCAGAGGAACTGATGTCTGTCGTATGGAGATTAGTTGTAACTCTGGGAGATCTCCAGACCCCAGCTAAAGGTTGGCAACCCTATTGATTATTGATTTTTAATTGCAAGATATGTAGATGTTTCTTATCAGTTAATGAACCATAACTTGCTATGGGCAAAAGATAGAATTATTGTTACACTCTGCAGACCATGAAGCATTTTTTAAAATTTGAAGTAGTCCATTTTTAATCTTAAGAGCACGTACTCACTAGGGGGTTGGGTTTTGTTTTCTGTTGGTTCTTGGTCCTGTAATTACGTCCAGCTTCTAACCAACTTTCTTTTTCTCAAAGCAGTTATTTAAATGGCTTGCGGGGAGGAGAATAAAGGTCAATAATCTGGTACACTCTGTTTCCAACATCTGGCTTGAAAAATAGATGAAAGT
Source organism: Gekko japonicus (assembly GCF_001447785.1). Classification (NCBI taxonomy): domain Eukaryota; kingdom Metazoa; phylum Chordata; class Lepidosauria; order Squamata; family Gekkonidae; genus Gekko; species Gekko japonicus. The sequence continues at coordinate 680,079 of NW_015176002.1, forward strand.
TGTATCCAAAGCAAGCCTATAAATATGCAGAGGAGAGAGAAATGCAGTTGATCAACTGCTTTGAAAAACCAGTATGGAAATGTACCAGTTCTTCTACGAATTTATAAAATTCAAACTATGCATTTACAAAGCTTAATACAAATATCTTTATCAAGTGTCTAAACTATTTTGAAACTGTTGCTTGTAAAAACTATGGAAAAGTTGGGCCAACAATTCAGATTTTACAGGATCATTATTCTGTTGCCAGATGTTGCACTTGCCACGTAAACGCTACTCTGTAAGTCATTAAAAGTTCTGATATACTTTGTGCCTTTCCCGTTTCCTCCCTAAATTACACACTTGTAGAACTTTCCATGCCAGCTACAAGTTCCACAGGATGACTTAAACTGCTACCCCAATACATTCATGGAGGAATCGTATTTGAGATATTCTGTAGGTATATTACATTTCTTTGATCCTAACACTCAAATAAACAAAACTCACATTTCTTCTTGGACTAGTTTAAAATTAGATTGACTGAGAAGGCAAACAGTCTACCCATTGACTTGTTTATCTCGGACTTCACAGTGGCAATTTAAAAACTTCTTGTGTGTAAATGAGCTAATATATTATAAATGCACAATAGCATATTTTTACCCTATGGAGGAAATCTAAAGGCAAAATAAAACAAATCTAATGCGGCTACCTGTTTTTCTTAACTGGTTACTATTCAAGGCCCACAGCCTTTTATACCAGGCCTATGCCTGTACTCACTCTAGCCCAAGTGAGGGCTCTTTCTTTCAGACCAGACTATCCCCTAAATTTAACTCTGTGAGAGAAGAGAACGCAGAAGAGAAAAGAACACAGTTCCACAGCCCACAAGGCTTAAGTCACAATTCCTCACACAATTCCTGGACACTAATTGGTTGCAACCATTGCTAAGCATTGTTGGGATTGTAGGCTGTGTCTGCTTTCCACTCCCACACAGGTCTCCTGGGGCCTAGGCCTCTAGGCCTTGTCTCCCAGTCCTACACAGATCATGACAGAGCTCTTCACAGTCAGCCTTGATTTTCACCATCCTGAATGATTTTGTGTTATCTCCAGACTTGGCCACTACACTACTCACCCCTAGTTCCAGATCACTGATGAATGAATTAAACAATACCAGCCCTAGTACTGATCCTTGTGGGATCCTTGTGGGAATGTGCTTACTTCCGTCCATTGTGAGAACTGTCCATTCCTACTCTTTGTGTCCTGTCATTTAATCAGTGTTTAATCCATAAGAGAACCCATTATCTTGTCCTGTGACTGCTAAGTTTAGTCAGGAGTCTTTGGTGAGGTACTTTTCAAAAGCCTTTTGAAAGTCCAAGTATATAATGGCTACTGGGTCACCGTTATCTACATGCTTGTTCACTTTCTCAAAGAACTCCAAAAGGTTGGTATGGCAGGTAGGGTTGCCAGGTCTTACCTTTCCCATGGCAGGGGGCTCTCAGTTCCTCCTCAGGATGTTTCTACCGCCATGCACAAAGCACGTGCAGCACAATGACATCAACAGATGCTCTAGTGTTTGGGGCAAAAACTCTATGGTAACCATGGAGTTCTCCCCCCCGAATGCTAAAGCGTCGCTGCACAACAGCCCCAGCGTGATGGTGTCACTACTGGTGCCGTCACTGCATCAGCAGCATCTCCACAGGATGTTGCTGTTTGGGTTGGGACTTCCCTGCCAGCCAGCTGGCCAGCGGCAGATTGGTATCCCTGAAATCGGGGGATCCCATGCTCCGACCAGGGGGGTGGCAACTCTAGTGGCAGGACTTCCTTTTGCAGAAGCCATGCTAATTTCCCCTCAGCAGGTGTTTATCCTCTGTGTGCCTAAAGTTCCTTGATTCAGTTTCTTGGACAGACATCAGGCTAACTGGCCTGTAATTTCCAGTTACCCTCTGGACCCCTTTTTTAACAATCCATGTAACATTTGCAATTCCTTGTGTTCTGGGACACTGACTGATTTTAGTGACAAGTTACATATGCTGGTTAGTAGATCAGATTCAGATGGTTAGTAGATCAACAATCTCATGTTTGAGTTCCTTAAGAACCCTCAGGTGTGTGCCATAATGACCTGGAGATTTACTGGTTTTTGTTTTTCCCAATAGGTCTAGAATTTCATCCCTCATTACCATAATTTGACTCAGTTCTTTAGACTCCTTTCCTGCAAACAGTGGCTGTGGCAGGAATATAAATTCTACACTTTCCACTATGAAAACAGATGCAAAAAAAATTCATTTAGCTTCTCTGCCATCTCCCCATCTTCTTTTAGCAATTCCTTTATTCCTTGTTCATCTATAGGCCCAACTGCTTCTCTGGCTGGTTTCCTGCTCTGAACATATTTAAAGAAATGCTTATTTATTTTGATGCTTTCAGCAATCCGCTTCTCAAATTCAGTTTTTGCATGCCTAATTATTAGCTTACTCTTCTTTTGCCAGATGCGGTGCTCTTTTCACTTCATATGGGCAGCACTTCCACTTTTTAAAATAAGCCTTTTATGGCTCCCTTGACTTAGAAGTATTTCCCTTTCACCTTATTTCTAATTAGTCCCCTCATTTCTGAAAAGTTCCCTCTTTTAAAATCAAATGTTACCAGTTTGGACTTTAGGGGTAACTATGGTCACTGTTGCCAACTGATGCAAGAACATCAACATATTGGACAAGGTCTTATGCCCCACTCAGAACCAAGTCCAAAATCACTGCCAAGTCCAAAATCACTCTCCTTGCCTTTATAACGAATTGTTCCAGTGCACAGTCACTTATGATGCCCAAGAGTCTCATTTCTACATGATGACTTGAGCACATGGTAGCTAAAGTCGCTCAGTATTTCAACATAGTCACCTATGCTATAGTCACCTCCCTTATTTCCTTCTCTATCTTGAGATCAGCCTGAAGGGTTTGATTAGGTGTCCAATAGTACACCCCACTTTTAATTAAACCTTAAGGCTCAGTATCTCTACCCATATTGCTTCTGTCAAGGAGTTTCTTATTTTTCTTATTTGATTCTATGCCCGCTAACTTAGTTGATTCTATGCCCTCTTTGATAAACAATGCCGATATATTTTATAATTTTACTGCTCCTGTAACTGTATTTACTTGTCTCCTATTATACTGGTCTATGACCGTAATAAACTTGTTCTGACTCAAAAGATAAACAATGCAAAGCCTCCCCCAACACAGCCTTCCCTGTCCTATCCACAGAGTTTATACACAGGGATAACTGTACCCTACTGAGTTTCCGTATTTCACCATGTTACTGAGACAACCACTACATTTAATTGTCATTTAACATGCCATCTCCCCCATCTTGACTTGGAGGTTTCTAGCATTGGCATAGAATGTGTTTCCCTCTCCAACAACCCTCACCTCCTCCTTCTCCTCTTGTCTCCACACATAGCCCTCTGTTTCATCATACTCTCACTGCCAAATTCCATTGTTCTCCTACCTATATTACCCTAAGCAGTTACACTATCATCCCTTTGGACGGAGTTGTCCTAAACTGGAGGCTCACCAGCTCTTATGGGCTTTCCCCCTACGATTAGTTGAAAAGCTACTGTGCCGCCTTTTTGATATCAGGCATCAGCAGCATGGTTCACTTTTGGCTCAAGGGAAGCCTGTCCCTTTTGTAAAGATTCAGCTTGCCCCAGAAGGATCCCAGTGCCTAACAAATCTAAACCCTTCTTCCTGGTTCAACTTTCTCATCCACACTTTGAAGACTCCCAGTCTGCACCTGTCTAGTTGGCCTTGCTAATGAAACTAGTAGCAATTCAGAGAACATTACTTTTCAGGTCTTGGCCTTTAACTTTTTTTCTTTTTAAAAAAACCATATTTTTCCTCCAGGACTACACAACTACACTTCTAGCGTCATTGGTGCCAATGTGCCTTCCAGTTCTGGTGAGACAGGAGGCTGTGCTCCGACTCTGGGGCATTTTATCTTCTATTTATTTTATCTTAGTTATTGGGGGGTATTTTTGTTTGTCTTTCATTTTTGTTTAATTTAGCCTGACTTAATTAGCTGTTAGTCTTGACTTTTTCCTCCCTCTTTGGACTCAGTGCCAAAGAGGCATCCTTTGGCTGGGTGGGGCGTGAAAGTTGAATAGATGAAAAGGCTTGGAAGGAATTTCTAAATTTGAATGGGGTATAGGTTGGAGGGAATTTTGCTTGTTAGTCTTTTACTATTTAGCTGGTTAGTGTAGGGTTTCTGTTTTGCTTTTATTCAAAATAGTGGTGATTTTGTTCTCTCAAATTGTTTTAACTATTGTTTTAATTCATTTTAATTATTAGCTCACTTGAGTTATTTTAATGACTTAATGATTTTTATCTGGTGAAGGTTGTGCTCTGTGCTTGAGTTTTATTCAGGTTATTTATCCTCCTTATGAGCTATTCAAGTCGTTTTGGGTCTGTTCAGTCCTGCTCTTGTTGTTTTTTGTTGGAGCTGATTTATTGAGAGACTCGGCTGTTGTTAGTAATTGAGTAGCAGCGTAGGTAACAGTGTTCTATCTCTTTCACTAACCTCCTCCTCCGTACATCATTAATTAGATTAGGGAGTGGTGAAGAATAGCCTTCTGAAGAGAGAGGAGGAAATTAGTTCAGCTACTTGCTGGGTAGTAAGCTCATGAACATATGTTATGCGATATTTGTTTGAAATTTTTGTGCCAAGTCACGGCTCCTTCTGTATATGTCCCAGATATTTTCATTTTTTGACCTATGGTTTTACCCTACCTGTTAGTATTTCTTTAGCACCTTTTGACATTTCCCTAATATATTTTGGTATTTCCTTAGTATATTTTGATTTTTATTCCTTTCCCCCTTTTTTGGTAAAATGTAAGCATTCCCTAATTCAGTGGGCCGAAAAAGAGCATACCCCTTTGGAGATATAGCAATTTCATATTGTAAACAAAGTAGGATAAATGACGTTTTAAACTAAGAATAGATTTCAATGCCTAGGTTATAGTTCCTTGTCTTTGACTCAGTCTGTGAAGGAGACTCCTGACCCAGAGGGTGAGATGCCAGGTCTGAAACCAAATAGGCAGGATTCTGATTCTGGACCTATGTCTATATTAAAGATACTGGCTGATCAGGCTTTCCTGATATCTGATACTTTACATCATATTTTTTCTAAAATAAAGGTTCCGGTGCCAATCTGCACCTTGACAGGGTCAAGGGGCTGACTCCTCCCCAGCACTATCAATCAACCTATCTAGACAGCATGTGATGTCCACAATCTTTGCACCCAACAGGCAAGTCACCCTCTGGTCAAAACACCTGTCCCAGACCCCACTCTCTGTATTCCTGATAATTGAATCCCCCGTTACCAAAAGTGTACCTTCCACCAAACCCAGAGGGGATAGTGGTCTGTCATCAGTACAGGGGATATTGGTCTGTCATCCAATCCATTTAAAGGTTCATGTCCCTCCTCCTCAGCCTGACACCCTCCAGTCTTGAAACCCTCAATCTCTACAACAGCAGAAGAGCTGTCAACACATGAGTGGACTGTTCTAGTAGTTCTCTAGAGATCTCATCCACTCACCTCTCTTTCTCTCTCTCTCCCTCACTTTCTCCAGGTCAGCAATTCTAGCCTCAAGGGAACAAACCTGTTCCCTGAGAGCCAAGAGCTCCATGCATCAAGCACATACCCATGATTTCTGCCCTCTGGGCAGATAATCATATGTGGCAGCCGGGGGGGGGGGGTTCTGGGGGAATGCGCTAGAGTTCTGGGACCTCTTCAACAAAATTCTTTTTAAAAAACTACACCCTTGAGCACCACCCCGGGAAGGCTATGGGTCACGCCAACGCCCTTAGCCACCTGCCTCTGCCATTCGTCGAGGCCAACCCGGCTCCGGTGCACCACGTCCTGCAGGTCGAGGACCTCCCTGAGTCTCCCCTTCGGGCCGGGGACATAGCTTGCTGCTCAGCCAGGGACCCGATCCTCTCCCAAGTTCTGGGCTGGGGGGTGAGGGGGTGCCCCATGGCTGCAGTGGGCCCCGAGTTTGTGGCCTTCACAACGCGCCGAGCTGAGTTGTCCACCCATAAGGGATGCCTACTGTGGGGGACAGAGTGGTAGTCCCCAGCACCCTGCGCACCCAAGTCCTTAAGGCCATGCATGAAGCCCACGCAGGGATTGTCCACATGAAGGCCCTGGCCAGGAGTTACATATGGTGGCCAGGAATTGATGCGGAAGTGGAGACTTGGGTGAAGTGCTGCTGAACGTGCCAAGCTGTCCGGCTGTCTCCGCTGAGCACACCCACACAGACCTGGGAGCCCACCAGGACGCCGTGGTCAAGGTTCCACATCGATTTCGCCAGACCATTCCACGGACTGCTGTTTCTGGTCACGGTTGACTCCTACTTGAAGTGGCTGGAGATGAGAATTATAGGAAGCAATGATGATAAATGCTGGATCTTAGTGAATGAGCCAGCTTTACTATCCCACTGGTGTTTCATTTACTGGACAGAAACAGAAGTTAAAATGTTCGATGGGTTATGAGTAGCAGTGTGCAAAAAAAAAAAAGCTGGTATTTTTCAGCTTTGGGTAAATCAGACCTGATAAATATCGGCAAATGCCAAATTTCCCAAGTCCAATACCAGTAAAGTATTTGGATTGGGGAAATATTTGGTATTGCCAAAAATATTTAGGTTTGATATACCCCAACAGAGGGAAAAGGAGCCTGTTTAAATGCCTTCTTTCCCTCTGGTAGCCCCTGCAGATTTCCTTGTCAATTTCACTCCCAGCCAGTCAGCTGTTAGTGGAACTGACAAGGGCTCTCTGCCTTCCCTTCTCCAGCTGACAAGGGGTATATTAGCATATCGGACTAAGTTCATAAAATTGTTAGCGTTTTAAGGGATGGCATTGTGTACAAGCTAATTTGATGATCTCCTCTCTTGGGTTTTTAGTTAGTAGTAGTTATCTTTTCTTTCTCCTTAAATGTAGTTCCCCTTCCCTATTTTCATTGTAGTTTGTAGTCCTTATAAAAAACGCAATTAAAAAAATCCCCTTCGGGGGGGCCAAAAAAAGAAAAGAAAAGAAAAAGAGCAGTTTCTGTCAGAGCTCTCTCAGCCCCACCTACCTCACAGGGTATCTGTTGTGGGGAGGGGGCGGGAAAGGAGTTTGTAAGCCACTCTGAGACTCCTTTGGGTAGTGAAGGGCGGGGTATAAATCCAATCTTTTCTTCTTCTTCTTCCCCAGCCAGCCTGCCATGGTGGGTTGGCTGGGGAAGTGAAGGGTTCCCTGCCTGGTCTTCTCCCGGTTCCCCACAGCCACAGGGCACCTGGAGAAGGTCAGCCAGGGAACCTAGGCATCAGGGAGGGAAAGAAAGGGATTTAAACCCAACAGCTGACTGGAGACTCAAGGCTGTTAAGTTTAACTGACTCCTTGTATTCGGTATAGCAGAATGAACCCGAAAAAAGCTGGATAATATTAGCTTTTTCGTGTTCAGCTACCACCCCTAGTTGTGAGGCCTGTCTTCTTTCAGAACATGGCCTCCAACTAAAATTATTTCAACTGGTTCACAATTAACAAAGCTTCTCCTAAGTCCTTATGAGGGTCTTGTTTTACTTCCTCTATGGACTCTTAAAATACCTGATCTTTGCTTTGCTTTCAGCTCTCAAAAATTCATTCTTACACCCTTGATTCTTCTGTTTGTTCAGATGTTAAATGCTTAGGTGCAAATGATGGTTATAATTCAGCAACTAAAAGATAATATCACATACTTCACTAGAGCTCTTAGTCCAACATTACATTGTCCTTCATCCACAGTGACCTTTGCCACCATTTTGCCAGCCTATGTTGAGAAGCATTTTTTTTCCTTTAAGGAGCAATTAAACCATTCCTCGTCAGGTTTCTTAGAGGCAGGAGGTCAGACTTCCTCCTTATCCAATAATTGCTATCTCACTAAATGTGTTATCCTTTAAAGTGCCAGTGGATTCTGATGTTTTTGTGGCAGCATACTAACACAGAGGTGGAGCTGACCAAAAGGTGTTAATGGAAGTGGAAAGTCCTTGGTTTTCCCTTTCTTCAGCAGCTCCTTGTATACTCCCCAAAGGCACTAGTGAGGTCTGGCAGCCCTCTTGTGTCAAAGGGGGTATAGGCAAAGCCAGTGGCATACCAAGGGGGGAGAGGGCAGTTCACCCCAGGCACAACTTAAGGAAGGCCACTCAGCCTCAGCCTCCAGTTGAACTTCTTCCCTTTTATTTTTAAAATACAGTTCTGGCTGCAACCACTAGGGGTACAGGGAAGTCTGAGCATAGCCGAAAACCCTAGGATTGGCTCAGCTTCCCTTTTCTCCAAGACTCAAGCAGATTTCCTTAACAGATTGTGCTGAAAGCTGCTACAGTAATTGCCAACCTGCAGGTCATTTTTTCCGATAGTCTACCCTTTCTTTCTTCCTTTCTTTGCACTCAGCTCAGCCAGATCCTGCAAAGCAGTAGTTAGGGTGCTGCAGCAAGATAAAACACCTCCCTCTTTTCTACACATTCCTCATCCATTTCTGTCTCCCTTCACCTAATTTTCCTGTGTATCCCCCCCCCCCATTTATTTTTGCTTCTTGGCCTCAGGATCTTCTTATCCCTATCCTGCTTGGTGACAGAATGTATTTTTTTAAAAGTATAGTAGCAAACCTTTTTAAATATTATGTTAGGTAGTCTATGCATTGCAGTTGTTCTGCTGGGGTGCAAAAATGCCCCCCCTCTCAGTTTCTACTGCAGAGATTCTCTGTTATGACTTTAGTCCTTTGGAAACAGTGGAGGATGGGGGCACCTCCTTTGGAGGGTAGTGTGTTTCTTGACATCCGGTCTGGTGAAGCTTGTGATCACTTTTTTGTGATGCTTTGGCTACTGTTAGTTAGTAGAAGTTAGTACAAAGGCAGACTCCTTGCTGTCAAAAATGCCTTCTAGATGTTTCAGTTGGTCAGCTCTTGGGCTTCAAAATGGAGAACAGAAGCCCTCCCAAGTGCCTGCTCAGAACATGAGAGGTGTGATGGATTTTTTTCACCCATAAAGTCACAGCTGACTTATGGTGAATCTGTAGGGTTTTCAAGGCAAGAGACCTTCGGAGGTGGTTTGCCAATGCCTGCCTCCACGTCGGCCCTGCTTAGTTTCTGAGATCTGAGGAGATCAGACTATCCTGCAATTATCCAGGTCAGGACTAGGCTGAGAGAAATGTGACTGGCCCAAGGTCACCCAGCAAGCTTCCATGGCATGAGTGGGAATTCGAACCTGGACTTCCCAGATCCTAGGCCAACACTTTAAGCACCATACCACGCTGGATCTCATGATGGAATAGCATGTCGGAATTTTGGGGAAAAAATTACTGGCATGATTATATATACAAAGTTAAATACAAGTAATTTTTCACTGTCTACTTTTCTTTCCCTGGCCATTGAATACAAAGTTTGGGTCCAGTGACACCTGTAAGACCAAACTTTGTTCTGTTGTTTCAGAACAACACAGCTACCCACCTGAATCTATTTTCTAGCAGTCATTATTATTCATTTTATTTCATGAGTATTAATGAAAATAATTATGTCATATAGAGGAGGGGCCCTGACCTGGATAGCCCCGGCCTAGCCTGATCTTGTCAGAGCTCCGAAGTTAAGCAGGGCCAAAGTGGAGGCAAGCAGTGGCAAACCACCTCTGAATGTCTCTTGCCTTGGAAACTCAACAGGGTTGCCATAAGTCAGCTGTGATTTGATTGCAAAAAAAAATAAATACGGGGGGGGGCGTGTTAGGCACCTAATAGGGTAGGTATACCACTGGACAAAGCTGTCCCTGGGAGTGCAGGGCCAGAAGACAACTCATCCTACATGGAGATTTCTTTCACAGGTGAAATTTGGGCACCAGAGTACTGCTCCCCTCCAGAACAGCAAGTTCCTGGGTGGCCAAGAACCAGAACCAAGAACCAGGAGGATTCATTTGCGTGGGGGTTAAAGGTGGATCAGGGGAGTAGGAGGGTGGGGGATTACTCTGATGGGTGGATGCTAGCTTGGAGTTTTGAAGGATACTTTTCTTGGTCTGCCGTGGGCATATGAATGGATGTGTTTCACCACATGCACCCCACACACACACTGGACAGAGCCTTCCCAGGAGACAAAATCCCCACTCAGCCTTGAAGTTCTTGCGTCAGGTATAGTTCTTTTGCCTAAACCACCTCAGAGAGTGATTGTTCTAGGGCTAAAATTGTGGGTGGGGAAGGGAGAGACATCCATTTTCTCTGGTGACCCATCTGAATGAAAAGGAGAGTAAAAAGGGCTTGAATTGAGGGGAGAACTTCACAGAGATCCATCTGGACTCCCAAAGGAGCATTTGGACACTAGCCAATCACCCTGCATCTGTGGGCTATTCAACATTGCAATGCTTTCCTTTGGGAAGCACTGTTATTGCTCTAGCTGCCAAATTAGGGTTGCCAGCCTCCAGGTAGGGCCTGGAGAAGTCTCAGAATTACAACTGATCTTCAGGGATCAGTTCGCCTGGAGAGTATGACAGCTCTGGAAGGGGCACATGGACATTCTCAGAAAGCCCAATCAAGTTCTAATACTCCCTTTGCTCCACTCAGCAAACAACAGTTTATATCAGGGGTGTCAAACATGCAGCCCGTGGGCTGGACCAGGCCCTTGGAAGGGCCCAATCTGGCCTGCAAGGCCCTGGCTGTTTCCTGCTTCCTTTTCCAGTTCTGCTGCTGCCGCCACATCACAGCTTGCTTTACCAGTCTCTCTCAATCACACAGGAGAGATAGATAGGCAAGCCTCTCCTGTGCAACTGAGAGAGTCTGGTAAAGAACTGGCTGAGGCTCCTCCCCTCCTCCTCCCAGGGGGAGGGAGGAAACAGCCAGAGCTTGCTTCCTGGCCAGGCTGCAGGAGACAAAGGGAAGTCTTTCTTTCCTTCCACTGGCTGAGGCTCCTCCCTGAATGGAGGGAGGGAACGAGGGACAGCTTGCTTTGCTGGGTGGCCTAAATTGCCCGGGAGAAGTACCAAGCACCTTTAAGACCAGCAAAATTATGTTCAAGGTATGAGCTTTTGTGTGCCTTGTTAAAGTGTGTGTGTGTGTGTTTTGTTGGGCTCTTTATGCCAGGGCTCTCCTGGGTGCACCTGGGTCCCCTCCTCTTTTTCACTGTATTCATGCCCTCATGATCCAGTCTTTCTCGGTAAGAAAGCAATGTGAACTATTTTAGAGGATTAACAATAAGCCAGTGAGGTGGATTAGGCTGAGCGTGTATGTCCAGACCATGTTCACCCAGCACATTTCCTTTGTAGGAATTTGTAGTTATTTCTCTGGGGAAGACTATAGTTTTGTACACACCACATGGCCCTCAGTCTGTGTCAGGATGCCATTTCATGTTCTTGACCAGCACATGAAGCAACTTATGTACAAAAGGTTGCAATGCCCAGCCATTTCATGTTTTCTCCTGGGTCCTAGGCTCAGAACACTGAGCATGAGATTTCTGTAATGAATGTCAATTAGTCAAAAGTAGGTTTGCAGCTTACAGATACACACCTGAACAGCATACTCAAGATTGCTACAGCACAGACATTTTGATGCAATAATTCAGAGCAAGAGGTATCAGTTATCTAAGACTGTTAAATAGAAAAAATATTGCAAGAGTGGTAGTTTTATTTAAAGTTTTAAAAACCTTTATGTTTGTCTGTGTCCTGTATGAAGTCTGCTACCTGGCATCACATGTTATGACACACATGACCCGGCCCAATAATGTCTCATTTATGTCAGATTCGGCTCTCATAACAAATTAGTTTGACACCCCTGGTTTACACAGACAATTAGATCCCTCACAAATCGTACAAATCAGTTATAAATAAATGCTGTGTTCCAATAACATGTTACCCACCAGTGTTCATTTAAGTAATCTTTAGTTATCCTAATGGCCACCAACCCATTTGAATTGGCAGCAGCTTTGCACATGTGCAGTATTGCAAAAATCCTAGGCAAACCAGTTTGGTGGCTGTTTGCAGCTGTTCAACATGAACGAAGCAGATCATGTGATCAACTCATATATGATCAACACCTACAACCATGATAAAGTTTGCCTGTTGCATGCATTCCTGGCAAAATTCATAGTATACATAGTTCAAATGGGTAAACTGGAGTCTATTTCTTCCCTATATATTAGGATTCTAAATCACAGAGCTTGACTGTAAACAAGAACAAACCAGGTTCATGTCCATCATAAACCTGTCTCTCACACACATCTACATGCAGGTATTTAAGCTGTCACACTTGTGCCATCTGGCCATGTATACAAAACAGATAAGCCAAAACAGGCGTGAGTCATATATGTCTTTATTGCACATGATGAACTGCACACAGAATTCATATATTTGCTATATAGAAGTAATTTTGGTGTAGAAATTTCATCTAAGGTAAAGCAGTCATAAGATTCAGAACAGAAAAAGCTAATTATAAATAGTCCTGCCAATACATAACTCACAAAGAAAGAAAACCTTGAAAGACATGCATTGTAAATTTTCATATGGTGAATAATACAGTCCCTCTATCTCTCTTTCACACACACAAAAGAGAGAAGCAAATCAATTTAAAAGTTTGCTTCTTTGTTTCAGTAACAAAATATGTGGTTGGTACATGCATGCATGCATATGTATGTGTGTGTACAACCCGAGCTGTTTGTTTAAAATCTGCATGTGCAACTTTAGATTCACTACAGACTTGCAGAGGCAAAATGAAAAAGACAGTTTTAATGAGGCTTCATTCCTCAATCCACTGTTGTTTGGTTACTGCATAATTTGAAAGTTAAAACCGCTTTTCAGTGAGTCACACCAAAACCCTAATAGTGAACATTGTAATGTAATGGCATACATGCAGAGATACACAAAAATGTGATAGCTATTTTCCCCAAACAGTGGATTAATTAAATTTCTATATTTGAATTGGGCATTATCTTTAGGCAACACTTTCTTGCATTTCAATAAAGCTAAACTCTTAGGTTTCGTTCATGCTACTTAAAATACCTTAGTCGTCCCCCACATACACACACTGCAGAAAGAATCTCAGTTTAAACGAACTTGTAATAGGTTTTTAATCAATTAATGGCCGTGCAGAGAGACAAATTTGCTATCACCATACATTTCAGCTATCCGTCACTGTGTTTTCTGTGCTGTATGTGAATAGCCACATTTCCTTCACCACTTTCTCCCCATCCCTCTTCTATGGTGAAAAACTGGCAAGGTTTGTGTCAGAGACCAGAGGGGATCCAAGAAGTTAACCTTGACACTCACAAAGTCAGCAACACACATAGCATCTTTAAAGTAATGCCTGCTGTTCAACTGGTTGGCAATGAATGGCCCTTTAACAGCCCACTGCCTGACAATCAGCTGAGAGGCAGCTTAGAGCTAGGGGCAGGGAAACAAGAGGATGAGTCGCAGCTGAGATGTTGGGCAATGGCAGCTTCCTGTGGAATTGCTCAGATCCCATGGAAGTTCCAGAGGAGTGCAGCCAACCATAAGACCTATAACCTCAGGATTCACCAGGTTCTTCATTAGGTAAAAGGAAGTTGGGCACAGATGTTGTACTGGGGACAAGGGTAAAGGAAACCTTCTCTTCTCTTTGTCTGAGGTCTGGGGTCTGGGGTGGGGGAGTGTAGTGCTCCCTCCTGGCAAGGATCTGCTAAAGGCAGATAGGCTGCTTCAGCTAGTGAAAAGCCTTGTCCAATTTCACTATTGTCTAGGGTTGCCAGGTCTGATCATCGTGCCGGCGGGAGAGGGGGAGGGACTTTCTGGGAGTGAGGAGGAACATTGCGACATGCATATATAAACAGGAAGTGTTGTAGGCATGTCAGGGATGCCAGGGTGATGCTCTGGTTTTGGAGCAAAACTCTATGAGTTTTGCCCAAAAACCAGAGCATTGCCCCCGACATCCCCAGTGTGCCTACATCACTTCCCATCACTCACAGTTTTCATAGGCATGTCACGACGATTTCCGGGTTCCTGCTGGTAAGAGAGGGTGATTTGAGTGGGCAGGCAGCCTGGCAACCCTACTATTGTCAGGAGTTTTTCCTTTTAAAAGGCAAGTATGTGCACTAGTTCCATAACATATAGCAACACTTTAAAAGAAAAAAACTGAGAAGTTGTTGAAATGACACAAAGCTTTTCTCTCACCCTATTAGTTGTAGTAGTGAAGACAGCCAAGAGAATAACACTGGATTGGGCAGGTCAGTAATGCAGAAAGGAGGTTTATACAATATCTGACTGTCAACAACCATGTCATAATGGGTTTGTATTTGATGTAGGCATGATAACTAGAGTGGGCATGTTGACATTTGAAACAGGAAAGTATAATGTGAATTGCAGGAACATGCATCAATTGCAGAAGGGAAAGACTAGCAGAGCTTGGAAATTCACAGGTGATTTCAGTTTTACTGTCCCAGTAATTGTCATGAATTACAAATACAGAAGCTGATATGGGACATGAAAAATATGGTATATGCAGGGGTCATTGGGGGGGGGATGCAGGGGGACGCCATCCCCCCGGGTGAGGTGCGGGAGGGCGGGGCCTGGAGCTCCCTGCTGGTGCCCGCTGGAGGTCGCCGCCGGCTGTGGGGAGGACACACTTCCGGTGATGTCCGATTTCCGGGTTCCTGCTGGTAAGAGAGAGTGATTTGAAGGGGCAGGCAGCATGGCAACCCTGCTATTGTCAGGAGTTTTTCCTTTTAAAACGCAAGTATGTGCACTAGTTCCATAACATATAGCAACACTTTAAAAGAAAAAAACTGAGAAGTTGTTGAAATGACACAAAGCTTTTCTCTCACCCTATTAGTTGTAGTAGTGAAGACAGCCAAGAGAATAACACTGGATTGGGCAGGTCAGTAATGCAGAAAGGAGGTTTATACAATATCTGACTGTCAACAACCATGTCATAATGGGTTTGTATTTGATGTAGGCATGATAACTAGAGTGGGCATGTTGACATTTGAAACAGGAAAGTATAATGTGAATTGCAGGAACATGCATCAATTGCAGAAGGGAAAGACTAGCAGAGCTTGGAAATTCACAGGTGATTTCAGTTTTACTGTCCCAGTAATTGTCATGAATTACAAATACAGAAGCTGATATGGGACATGAAAAATATGGTATATGATACCATGTACATATGCTTTTTAGTATATTGTTCATGTCAGGTACTTAAATAGCAGGCTTGCTCACTTTTCTCCTGGAAGTGCCTTTAACAGTTACATGATCAGACAAAACTACAACTGGTATAGCTTTCTTTTTTCATCAGAAAAATGACAGAGGTGGTGGGAGCAGCACAAGAATCGCTGCCTGCTGTGCCATTATTAAGAGCCCTGCCAGAAGAAAGATAGCCTTCCTCTTCAACACCAGCACAGAAATAATCTCTGTCAGATTATAAAATGGCACAGCCCCTTCTGAACTCAAGATTAACTAGGGTTGCTGCTAGTACAATTGGTAAATATGTTATTCTTCTTTAAACAAACATTCTTGAGAATTCAGATGATCGACAATCAACGTTTAACTTCTTGG
The DNA here is from genome assembly GCF_001447785.1 of Gekko japonicus. Classification (NCBI taxonomy): domain Eukaryota; kingdom Metazoa; phylum Chordata; class Lepidosauria; order Squamata; family Gekkonidae; genus Gekko; species Gekko japonicus. The sequence goes on from NW_015176002.1 coordinate 695,596, forward strand.
CAAGCGGAGACACAGCCTTTCAACAATCAACTGCCTGCATTTATTGTTTGATAAAGAATCTTTATAGCAAATTAACAACTTGAATTTATAGAACAAACCATTGAAACTGAGGTCTTTGTTCAGATTTCCCCCCCCCCATTGGTTATACTCTTCTAAAGAAAATATTTAAAGTTTGACTGCTCCAAAGTTATCTAAGCCTTTTAGTATTCTCACCCCATGATCTTCTCGTTTATTTTCCCCTCCCTCTGGCCTCACCCTCTTACATGCTTTTTGTAGAGTTTCCCAGCTGGCTGGTTTGCTTTTGAGCTAAACCCTTTTACATAAGGAGCTAAAACCAAGAACTAAGTAAGGGAACAATGAATATCATAACTCAAAATGTAAGCCTAAATCTGCTTAGCCCCAATTCATAGTTTGCTTCTTAAGGGGGCATCATGTAGAAAAAGGCTTCCAGCATTTGCCATGGCTAATTGTCCCCAAAGCAGCTGTGCTTCAAGATCCCCCACTGGGCTCTTTCCATGCCCTTCAGGCAAGAAGAAAACAATTGTTCCTACTCCCGGTAGCACAGAGTCTTACACGTTGGAACTTCCCGGATGGCTGTCCTTTACCTGAAGCATAGAGAGTAGAGGGGCTAGAGATGGGATCTTAAGGCAAGGCTCCCTGTAGCTGCTTTGGGGACTAGTAGCCATAATATCTCTTGGAAGACTCCTTTCCATGTGACACCTTTTAAGATACAAATGTATAAATGATACAAGCTATCTAGGTAAAGGTAAAGGTTCCCTTGCTCGAAAGCCAGTCGAGTCCGACTCTAGGGTTGCGGTGCTCATCTCCGTTTCAAAGCCGAAGAGCCAGCGCTGTCCGAAGACGTTTCCGTGGTCATGTGGCCGGCATGACTAAACACCAAGGCGCACGGAATGCTGTTACCTTCCCACCAATGTGGTACCTATTTATCTACTTGCAATTTCTTGCTTTCGAACTGCTAGGTTGGCAGGAGCTGGAACTAGAGACAGGAGCTCACCCTGTCTATCTAGGTGTAAGCTAATGAACTGATAAATATATGCTCAAATATTGAAAACAGGCAGGTGTGTGTGGGACATAAAAGGTACACGACAACAGCCAGAAAAAAGAACATGCCTGCTGTAGGGCACAACAAGAGTCCTGTTTATGGCAGGAGGCAGGAGGCAGAATAGGCAATTAGCCTGGTGGAAGAGTTTGTTAGGGAGGAGAAGCTGTAGCCACATCCAGCTGCTGTAGCTGTTGGCTGTCCTTTCTTTTGTTAGGCAAAGAACGCAGAATAGTCCACACTGATGTTTCTTCATTGGGTACTAGTTGTCAGCAAATGGGCCCCAGTGGCTTGGTTCAAGCACTAATCAGAACTTGCAGGAAATGACCCACACTCACATTCTAGCAGAGGGTGCGCATGTGTGTGTTTGTGAGTGAAGAAATAGTAGCTTTGATTTTGAGAGATGACCCATTTGACTAACAGCACGGAGAGGCACAGCAGGTGTGAGTGTGCTGGCACTGTCCCCACACAATTACCGAATCATCGGCATGGTGGGAATGCGCAAAGGAAGTGTCCATGAGTACTTTCCCTGCCTGTGATCAGCAACATTTGGAAGTAACCCTGCTGATCCCAAGGAGGGAATTCTCCAGAGAGCCAGTGTGGTGTAGTGGTTAAGAGCAGAGGAGTCTAATCTGGAGAACTGGGTTTGATTCCCCACTCCTCCACCTGAAGCCTGCTGGGTGACCTTGGGCCACTCACAGATCTCTCTCAGCCCCAACTATCCCACAAGGCACCTGTTGTGGGGAGAGGAAGTTGCCAAGTCTGGTTTGGGAAATACATGAAGATTTGGGAGTGCTGACTAGGGAGTGAGAATTTTGAAGAGAGGATGGAGATCGGCAGGGATGTGATGCTACACAGTCCACCCTCCGAAATTGCCATTTCTTCCAGAGGAACTAATTCACTGCTGTCTGGAGATCAGTTATAATTCCAGGGGATCTGCAGGCCCCACCTAGAGGATGGCAACCCTGCTTCCAACAGGTCAGCCTCTGTTATTCTAAAAGTATATTTTTCCTTTCCTAATGCTTTGAATTCCCAGTGACAATTTAGCGGGGGGGGGGTTTTACAGGCAGCTGCAAAAGGGCTACATTCCTCTCGGGGTTCTTGGATCCAACCCATAGGCTCTAGACTGCAACCAGGTAACTCAAACATCCAGTAACAAAGAACAAATGGTTGGGGAAAATGTCTATTTTCATCTCATTCCCAATCTAGGTTCTTTAAGGTCATTTCCATAAATCAAGATTATCCTTTTTCATGTTTTATAGTTCTGTCTGAGGTTCCCCCCTTAGGGGCACATAAAAAGATGAAAGCTCTTGAATTTATCAAAGGGTGAGACAGGTGCAATTTTATCATAAGAAAGGTGGAAAATGCTGAAAAGTGATAATGCCCTGTGTGAAACCAAAGCAGAGATTTTTTTTTTTCCCTACTGCAGGTGAAACTTGTTTGAATTATTTGAAAGAGACAGAAGATCGCTAATTAAATTGCCTGCCTGAAGTGGGCCAATAAGAGTACATCCACTGCATTGCTCTGTTTGCTTGAGAGAAAGAATAGTAATTGGTATCCAGCTGTTAAGATTCAATGTTTTGTCATCTTTGCATTTTGCTCTACAGTCTATTAATCCCAGAACATTTTACACATTCCATTTGCTCCTTTCTGAAAATGTAAGCATAGCCACTGTAACCAAAAAAAATTAGCAGTATATATGAATAATATACTTTTCCTCCTCAAATCTGTATTGGAAGATGATTCGTATCACTGAAGTGTGAAAGGAGCACAAGACCATGAAACTAATATAGGACACTGAAGGCAATTTGATTTGTTTTTCCAGAAACTGTAAAAAGATCAGGCTTGGGTTGTTTTTTATGAGAAATATAAAACCTCCTTATAGTTCAGTTGTAACTGTTCCAGTTTACACTCTGATAACACAGTATAAAATAAACTGATTGTATCCAGAACATCAGTTATTATGGAAAAAAATTGATTAAGCCCTATATTAGAATGTATAGGTGCCAAACAGATGAGCAATTGAAAGTGTAACACAAAAATACAACACAACTGCAAGGAAGCATCTGTTAATAATATGTTTGTAGTTCAACCACACTCATGTCTGAGCATGCATAGAAATGCAGTAAGGGGATTCTGCTCTACAGAGGAAATGTGGCAAGAATCCAGAAAGTATTCCAGACGTGATCTTCTAAGAGACTATCATGTTTCATCTGATGTTATGCTGTCATGCATCCTCAGATATAGATAACACCTCCTAAGAAACAGGTTGCCAACACTTTTTTCTCCTGTCTTTAGCAACAAAACTGTTGCTTCCAATGGCATATTACACAACTGATTAGAAAGATGTGGGAGCATCCTATCACATATGGCAATAATACCAAGGATTCATGCAATTTCTTACACTTAGAAAAGCGATGTGTCTATATTTCCCAAGCCTTTGTGTGAAAAGTGAAGGTAGCCATTCTGATCTATAGGGGGAAGGGGAATCATAAGCTGCGGCAGCAAAATAGAGGAAATGGGGTGAAATTGCTGTCTTTTGCCAGCAGCTTGCTAGAAGAAGGGGAAAGCAGAGCAGAAAAAGCTCCATTCCCATTCCCCCTCTCAACATACTTTTTATGGTACTTGTCCAGGGTGGTTGGCCCTACCCCAAACTTAACAGGGCTGAAAGAGACTGCCAGGCAAGAGGTGCAGGCTCCACCAATGGCCGCAGTATGGTCAGTGTCTTCGGGGCCTGGGGCCCACCCAGAAAGAGGGAAGCATAAAATAAGCCAGGGGACATTCCCCAAGCCAGGTGCACCCACTACATGACAGAGAAGGGAAGTAGGAGTTCCATCCCCAAGCCAGGTGCACCCACTACATGACACAGAAGGGAAGTAGGCTGAGCTGCACATGCCAGCAACCCAAATGTTGAGGCCAACAGCATCTCTGCCTTTCTTGGGCCCACATGGGCCGAGGAGAAGGCCTTTGGAGGCAGTGATGAAGGTCAGGACGTGGGGGGAGGCCTGCACTAGGAACCTAGCCTCCCCTTTTGACCATGCCACACCCCCACAGGGCATTGGATGTGTCCAGAGCTGTCCTGCCCCCATGGGCTTCTTTAAAAGGCAGGGCAGCTGAGGAGGAAGGGCCAGATCTCTGCCTTGCTGGCAGGGAAGGGGAAAGGGGTCCTAGTTTCAGATTTATTAGTGAAAGAGGGGAAAGGGGTCCTAGTTTCAGATTTATATCTGATTAGTGAAATTGTTGGGATGAATCCAAAAGCATTTCAGATACATGTCGAAGTTCTATGGAAAAGTTCTCAAGAGAAATAGGGATCTAGAGATCAGTTGTGGTTCTGGGAGAATTCCAAACCACACCTGGAGGTTGGCACCCCTAAAGAGGAGGTAAGCAATACAGTTAACTAAGAAGGGTCAACTAACACAGATTAGAAGGTGGTTTTGGAAGGGTGGATATTAGTTTACAGTAGTCTTAAATAGCTGCAGATTCTATGCAGCAAAATAAAAGAAAGAAACTAGATGAACTGGTCAAAAGGTCAGTATAGGTGCAACACTTCAAAGTAATATCAAACAAAAAATCCATGCAATGCCTAAAGGTCAAACAGAGGCAGGTAGAAACTAGCCTATAACTGACCAATATCCCTTTGTCCAATGAAAGTTTGTATAATTATCGGCAGGTAGACAGATTGCCGGCTGTGGTTGGCAGCCTCCTGCCCCTGCACGGCTGTCTCCTGCTGCCACTTGATGTGGCTACCAGAGCAAAACTGGGGCAGGTGTGAGCCCAAGAAAAGATGGCAGCCAGTGGGATATGGGAGGATCAGGGACATGGGAAGCACTGGTATTTCGTGCAGTGTGACACTACTTCCATGAGAAACCAGAAGTGACACCATGCCACTCTAGGAATTGCCAGAAACTCTATGATAAAACCATGAAGTTTTTGCCAGTTCCTAGGGCAGCATGATGCAAGCTTTTCCTCCCCTCCTGCTGCCCAAAGAAGAAGAGTTAGTGACTCAGCATGTATGGACATTGGGGAGTGCTATATCACTCTACATGTGCATAGATGTTGGGGAAGTTGAGATTACCCTTTTAAAACCGTTATTGTACTGTCTTGGAATAAACCGGTACAGGGATAGCCATTTCACACAGCCTTTCCCCTACTGGTAAGGAGCCGTCTCTGAAGCGGTTTGTCATTTCAGACTGCACCACTTTGTTTTCCTGCCCTTTTTCGCCTGTGCGGGTGATCTCTGTCTTTTTTTTTTAAAAAAAAAAACCACGTTCTTTTAAGAGCACTACGGCGCTGTAACACAACCCCAGTCAGAGCAAGAAGCAGCCAGGTAAGTTGCAGGGCTTTCCACGACCCCCCCGGTTCAAAACAGTCCAGTGGCACCTTTAAGACCAAGTTTTATTCAGGTACAAGCTCTCCCTCCTCTGCAAGGACAGATCTGCACGTCCTCGTCCCCCCCAATAGCTAACAATCCAAAACAGTCCAGCGGAGCCTGAGCGGTGGGTGTTGCCTTCTGACACACTTCCAGTGATGTCAGGGGTGTGTGGCATAAGCAAATAAGTTATGCTAATGAGTTATGCTAATGAGCTCCTGCACCTCTTTTTCTACGAAATAACCCCTGATTAAAACTATGATTTGATGTCAATTTTACCATAGAGTTTTGTCCAAAAACAGAGCATCACCCCCGACATCACCAACGCAGTGATGTCACTTTCAGATGATGTCAGTGAATCACGCAATGTCATCACCCATTCCCGGAACACTCCCCCATCCCCCTACTGGTGCAACAATCCCATCTAACTGTATAATAAATTGATTTGTTTTGTTTAATTCATTTTTATATTGTTTCTGCTCAACTTCTGTAGTACCTAATTCAGTTTCTGGGTTGGGGTTTTCCTCCTCCTTTTGGTGTGTTCAGAAGAGAGGTTTGGCAGCAGGAGGGTTTGGCAACCTGCTGGTAACCTTAAAATTAAACAAATCATGGTCTTTTTCAAAGATCTGTGGAAATCACCCTCTATCAGAAAGGTTTTGTCTAGAAGACACCATATCTAATCTTACCTTATAGAGGAGGGGTATCGAACTCATTTGTTATGGAAGGCCGGATTTTACATAAATTGGACTTTGTTGTGCCAGGCCATGTGTGTCATAAAATGTAATGCCAGGAAGCGGCGACATAAACTTGATAAAGGACACAAACACAAAGATTTTTGTTTTACTTAAAATAAAAACATGCTCGAAACATTAGCATTCTTGCCCTGAATTAGTGCATCAAAATGTCTGTGCTGTAGCAATCTGGGGGGGGGGGGGGCCTCAGCCCAGTGCAGGGAGCAGAAGCTTGCCCATCTATCTCTCCTGAGTGATTGAGAGAGTCTGGGAAAGCAAGCTATGATGCAGCAGCAGCAGAACTGGAGAAAGAAGCAGGAGACAGCCAGTCCCTTGCAGGCCTGATAGAAACCCTCTGGGGGCCTGATCTGGCCCCCAGGCCGCATGTTTGACGCCCCTTTTGTAAAGTCTCTAGTTTCTCCTCATAGGCTTTATCTGACAAAATGGCCTGTCTAATCCAGGGAAGTTTGTGCTGGAATAAAATCTTGTTAATTATTAAAGTACCACATGACTCATGTTTATTTCTCACTCCTATACAATTCTTAAAATTATAGAAGCCATATTAGAAATAGGCCTGGCAATTGTATTCACAAGAATAGGAGACAAGAATTTGAGCAGAGTTAGAATTTAACAGAACGTGTTAAGCTGTGCCTTTTTCCTTAACAGTATACTGCCTCTAGATTATTATATTCCCTTAAATTACTTTAAAACAAAAGTTTGACCTTTATATTAAGGAACATTTGGCCTTTCTACCTAATTACTTTAAACTCCTTGATTACTAACTCCTGCAAAGGTCTAGAACTTGTGCTGTATAAAGAAAGCTGTATTTTATATTATTTTCACCATAATGGTAGTCTAATTAATATACAGTCCAGGACTTTAACTACACAATATGACTTAAAAGCAGGAACCTTGTACCCTGCCTGGCTCGTTTAGAAAATAGTTGAACTATTAAAATCCCACAGAAAATCAGCAGATGGAATCTTCAGGTTCCTAACTCCCTTATATAATTGTTGCTATGCTGATTGGTGGTAAATGTTATATAAAGGTACAGCTCTAGATGCCCCATAATCAATATTCACATTGCTTCCTAGCAATTCTATAAAAGTCAGACAACCTTGCTGAGTCATTCTCTTAGAATGGCTTCTGTTAACATGGCTGATTTCTCTACAGACCATGACTTTAAAGGCTCCTCAGGTAAGCAGACTAGTGTTTTTTCTAAGTGACAAAGTAAAATACTCCAATAAATTATAAGGATTTTTATGAGAATACAAGAAAGAACTGTAAGACTTCTGTGGTCTATCACTTCAGCAACAGAGGGCTAGAAGACTTCTGGAAAAGCATGTGGTGGGTTGTGTCCAGTGCTTGTTTCTAACCAGCCAATTTTTCCTTCCAGTGCAGGACTCCATGTTGTACCAATTGCTGTTTCTGGGGATCCCCTGAATCCAATGTTGACCAAAAATCATTAGGGGTATGTCTGATGGGCTGTAGTGGGAGGGGAGGTGGGAACGTATGCTGTTCCACTCATGGGTTCATTAGATAAGACCTCTCATGTTCAGATGAAAACTGGTCTTTTTATGCAGGTGTTTGACTAAACTCTTCTTGCAAATCAGTAAAAAAATACTAATAGCATATAATTCATGTGATTAAATTTGAGACCATAATGTAAAGACACAATCATTAAAAATACCCTGTATGTTCAGCCTCAAAGTGTTCCCCCTCCCAAAATAAAACCCAGATGTGTTAAGCTTCCTAATGTGCTACTAGCAGCACTGATATACTACACAAAACAATTTATCCTCCCCCCCCCACAGCCAACTGTTTTCAAGCCTGACCTCAGAGTCAAATCTCTCTGTTGTGGTCTTCTATTGGGCTCCCCACAATGGTTCAATATTGAATAGGTACCAACAGAAGAAAGGTCACTTATTTTATTTCAGCTAAGTAAATGTTCTAAGAGCATATACATGCCAAAATTAGCCCTGCATGTCAGGGTGACTGTGGCATCCTCGCTTATTGGGGAGACTGTTTCTCTTTTAAAACACAGTTTGTGTACTTGAACTTAGTAAATTTCTGCTGCCACCAGGAATTAAAAAATCCAACTCTCTCTATTTTGGTAGAATGACCCAGGGTCTGGGTGCTTCCGAGGACTATGTGGCCCTGAGGAAGGACTGTTCTGATTGCTGGGATAAATTTAAAGAAATAATGATTTATTTATTAAAGAACAAAATAGGTTTCTGGGTATTTTTGAAGTGTTGTTGAAGAAAGAAAATATAACTGACAAAGCTTGGTGTCACACACAGTCTCTCATACACCAAAACTCAACTCTGACAGGTTTATTTCTCTCTCTCTTATATAGCCACACAGGCTAAACTCTCTTGGTCATATCCACACAGGCTGAACTCTCTTGTTCATATAGCTACACAGGCTACTAAACTCCAACTGCTTCTTCTGTCATACAGACTCTCACAAAAAGTCTCCACACTTGTCTCTTTACGAACACAGAATCACCTCATAGACATCTCTCCTCCCACACTCTCAGTCATCAGCCAGTCACACCATATATGTCTCCCTCTATCACTCTCCTTACATTACTGCAATCAAACTAAACATTTAAAGAAACACACACATCACTTCCGGTACGGCGCGACGAGTGGGCGCGTTTCGGAACGCTCCGAAACCCCCGCCACCACTCGGCTTATCTTTGCTGACTCCCGGGTTACGAGGGGGGGTTGGGTGGCAAGGGGCTTGATGCGGCCACTCGTGCATTCGGCAAAGCACGGGTGTTACCGCATTGCCCTGAAGCAGGAGCGGAGAAAGGAAAGCAGGCATGGTCACCATGTTTCTGCACCAGTCGCGGCCAGCCGTTGTTTTTTAAAAAATGAACTGATAGCAACACAAAGAAATGAAAGATGTGTGGACTGAACTAAGGAAAAAAGACTCGAGGGAGGAATTATAAACAGCTGGAAAAATTGACGAAAGACCTCCAAATGGCGGCGTCCAAACAGGTGAAGTAAAATGGCCGGGGAAAGTGAAAAGGACTGATTTGTAAATATCTATCTTGGCGGAGGAAAGTAAAGCAATGCGGAACTGTGTTTAGGGTGGACTTTGTGAGAAATGTGAGAGACTTGGGGAGAAAAAATATATATATTGACTGTAGGTACTGTGTGGAGTTTGAAAGAGATGGAGCAAATTGGAAGAAATGGGGAGGAACGAGAGGAAGAGCCGGAGTGTGGGGAGACGGAAAAGGAGAAATTCATTAGAGCGATAAGAGAGGCAGTGTGGAGAGGAACTCAAGGAACGAAGACATGGGGACATGTTGAGAAAAAAAATAAACTGCAAATGTTTAAGAGAAAAAGAAAGAGATTTGAAAGAGTAAACTTGATGCTCTCACCCTCTCTACGGATAGATTTGGAAGATTGACAGGATAGTTATTGGATTATGAACTGATGCCTTGATGTTTCTATTTAAATTTAAGTAGTTAGATGACTGACCAGAAATTTGTTGACTTATTGATACCTGTATTTAAACCTATTTGCTTATGAAGATGGGAGAGTAAAACTGAGATGATATTAAGGGGGAAATTAAGATAAGGAGAGTTAACAAGGTAGGGTAAATAAGTAATGGGACAAGTATAGTCACTAGGGGGAAATTAATTTGTAATAGGATGGGAAACGTGGTATAACGTGATTAAAATTGGGATTTATGAATTGATAAATGTTGGGATGAATTTGAGTGAGTTATTTAGATGGATGAATGATTTGGAATTATTGGTTTATGAAATGAAATATTGGTATGTGGTATGTGTATTTATATATGTGTATATATTTTATATATGTGTATATATATTTATCTATTTATGAATTTGAGTGGAATGTTTAGGGAGAAAGAGTTAACGTAAAAGTTGTGATTGACTAATTTAATGATTAAAGAATTTGAGGTGAATGTTTAGAGAGAAAGAGTTAACATAAAAGTTGTGATTGACTAATTTAATGATTAAAAAAGGGTTTTCAAATTGGTAATAAGGGGGGGAAAGACTACGAGGTTTTTAATAGACTTAAAAATGAAATCATTGTAATTAAGAATAATGAATTTAAAATTGTACTGTATAATCATGGGTTTAGAAAGTGGTCAGAATAGATTATGTCATCGGTTGGAAGGGAAACTTGATGTAAATAGGCTTATTGTTATTTAGTGCCAGGTATTTAATAAGGTTAGTCATAGATAGATATAAGGTAGTCGTGGGTTGGGAATTATAAATGGATGTGGTTGAGAAGTTCAAGGTAAAAGGAATGTGTGAAGGGAGAAACTAAAGGTCTTAAACAGAATATTAAGAAAATATAAAAATTATAGGTGTGGACTAAGATTTTTTTTTTTATTTTAAAGGGGGGGTAAAGAAATAAATATGAATTTAAACCCTATATTGCTCACACAGAACAGGCAAGATATAGAGCTGGGATAAGAATTAGAACGTGCCAGAGTGGTGGACAAAGAACTTTAAGTACTGAATTAACACTTATGGAACCTCAAAAGGTAATAGGAAAATAGAGGTTTAGTCAACACAAACTGGATTTGAATTGCTAAATAAGAAAAGTAAATTTTTGAAAGAATGATGGAATATTAATTTGTGTTGCAGAGAAAATAAGTGTGATATAAGATATGGAAGTATTTGTACTTGCTGATAACTGTGTTTAAGTGTACAATATAGGCTTATAAAACCTAATAAAATAATTATTTTTTTAAAAAAAACACACACATCAAAAATGGAATCTTTACAGTGTCTTACCAAATATGTGGGTTGCCAGCATGATCCTCTGAAGAACTTTGAGGGAGAGGATCTTTTCATCTAGAAGAATGTCATTGGGGGATGAAGATCTAATTAGCGTTCCAGGTCTCCCTCAGTATTGTTGCTCCTCTTCTCGTTTACAAATCAGCTTAAATAATGTTATGAGTTTATCACAGTGGGTGGGAGAGAGATTAGAATGAGGAGTCCACTGTATAGTGCAGAGAGGGGTTGATGGTGTTATTTCCCACCCCCACCCCCGTTTTTTTAATTGTGAAGTAAGAAAATACTTTAAAGGTTTTTTCCCCCAGTCCTTTTCTGTAGTTACAGAGCTCGATGGGCAAAGTGTCCTTGAAAACTGTATGGTTTTTCTTAAGCAATCATATAGTGAACTTGCTCAGGGCCTGAATCCTAAAAGTGTTAATAAGCAAATAGTTCCAATATGAATAAAGACATACTACAGTGACATCTACTGGGAAGTCCCAAGTTATTTCAGTAGCTGATGTAATTATATATTCAGAAGAGTTGTAAGAAAAAAGACAAAGGACTTGATAATATTAATTGAGCACTCTCTTATCTATTTGCTTCTTGGTTTGCTTTAAAATTCAACACTTAGCTAGATGTAATTAACAGATTACATCCTAGTTCTCTGCACCTTTCTCTAGAAATCAATCAATATTTTTCCAGAAAGTATTAATGAGAACTTAGTCCAGCAAAAGGTATAATGACTTAGGAACCGTTATACTTGATGTTTAACTTTTTTAAAACTTCTGAAATTAAGCTAATATTGATCAGACTGGCAATGCCAAATTTCAACAAGCAATAATGATTTCTTGCACTTGTAATTCTCAAGACAAGGCAGTGGTAATTGAAAGTTTAACTTAGCATCACCCCCAAACTGTGATGCTAAGTTGTAAAAATTTCCATTAATGTGGCTTGACCACACTGTGTGACTATGCCCACATCAGCAATGGATCATATAGATTGGTTTTTTCCTAAGACAGTTGCTTTGAATAGGTTTTCTTGGGTTTTTCTTCTCACTGGAAGCTGGCTAGAAACATTTCTGTAGATGGTTGCAAACCCACAGACTCTTCCTGTATTTTTCCCTCTTACAGGGCTGATACTGGCTAGGGAGGGGGGAATTTACATGAAAGAAAGCAGCATAGAGAAAAAAAAACTAAACATCACCTCCCCCTGCTGGTGTTTTAGCAAACTGGCAGCTTCCCCCCCAAAAAAAATAAAAATAAAAATGACAAACGGATCACAGATCTCCTTTATAGCATGTAGTTTGGCATACCCTTTCCTGGCACTGGAACCACACAGATTGTCTTATGGGCACATGTTCATTTAAAAATTGAATTGGAACCACAGCTGTTGTTTAATTGTCAAGTGAAACGTTTTATTTAAAAGACCTTATTTGGATTTTGAAGGTAAATTATACCCCAGCTCTTATTTTCTGCATGTGTGTGATCCATGCAGCTTCAGTTACTCATTGAAACAAATCAGTGTGAGCTCAGGAAATATCTTATCACACCCGCACAGTACCTTAGTGATTCCTTCTTAGAACAGAGATAACTATCCAGGAAGAAGAACAAAAATGAACTTCAGAAAGGCTGCACCATATGAATTGTAGATATCTTTGTGCAGTAACACATTCGCTTCCTTTTGAAGCTGGGAAAAGATTGTGCAACATATATAATCTTTCCTCTTCTAATCTGAAATCAGACACATATGTCTGATTTTCATGATGAAAGGTCGAGTCCATTGGAAGTGCATCTATTTCTATCTCTGCCATACTCTGCCTGCCTGTATTTGGGTGATTAAATGCCCACCCTGTGTGAATTTTAATATCTGGGGAGAAATTATAAGAACGAATAGTGAAAAGCAAGATCTCTAGAAAACCAGAATAAAGCTTCTGAAAGATCAAAGAATGGCTAAATAGAAATGTAGAAACATTTTTGACATTTTAAATTATAGTATGCAAAAATAGTTAGACTGGACCTACTACTTAACATATAACGGCTTTTTAGAACTCTGATGAATTCAGGAATGAAAAAGGAAGCCCACAAAAGGTCCTTATGAAAAGTTTCACTTTAATGGCTTATATGGATAATTGTAAGCTGCCTCAAGCAGAACTCTGGAGAGACAGCGCAGAAATGCCCTAAATAAATAGGATCAGACTGCAGTTCCATGAGATCTTGGATGAAGGCTAGGTGACCATACATTGGTAGCGGTAGCTAAGTTTGCTCACATGCCATTGGTGTTCCTGTATGCAGCTCATAAGAACTTTTCCCCATAGGAATGAATGGTAGACATTCACATATGTAGTAAAAATAGGGATACTATTCAAATAGGGAACAAACTTTGAGTCCAGTGGCACCTTTAAGACCAACAAAGTTTTATTCAAGGTATAAGCTTTTGTGTGCAAGCACACTTCTTCAGATACAGTGAAACAGAATTTCCTCAGCCATTACATATAGGAAGAGAGGGGGGGGTTAGTTGCCAGGAAGGGCCAATTAGAGTCAAGACAGAGACAGAAACAAAAATGGAGATTACCAGTCCATTTTTTTCTGTCTCTATCTTGACTCTAATTGACTCTAATTGGCCCGTCCTGGCAACTAACCCCCCCCTCTCTTCCTATATGTAATGGCTGAGGAAATTCTGTTTCACTGTATCTGAAGAAGTGTGCTTGCACACAAAAGCTTATACCTTGAATAAAACTTTGTTGGTCTTAAAGGTGCCACTGGACTCAAACTTTGTTCTGCTGCTTCAGACCAACACGGCCACCCACCTGAATCTATTCAGATAGTTAAATTTGCTTCCTTCCCATGGTGACACTAATGTCTGTGGTGAAGAATGGATTTTGTCCAAAATTGCAACCTGCTTACTTCACCCCATAGAATTAAATAGAAATTGCTGACAACCAAGCCAGCCCTTGTTTCTATGTTAGCCTTGGATGCCACTTCTTGATGTTGCTTGAATGCAGTGGAACTGACTTCTTTCATCTGTCATCTATTGATGATAGGAAACAAAGGATATAGATACGTGTCATCAGAGACTTGTGTGAAGAAATCTTGCTCCAAAGAAAACAATTTTAGTAGGCTTTTTTCATTAAAACCATGAGTAGTAATACAAATGTCTGGCCTTACTCAAGTCTGTTTCTGTGCTCCATTTGTCTTGGGCAGGGGTTCCCAACCTTTTTGAGCCTGTAAACATCTTTGGAATTCTGACATGGTGTGGTGTGTGCAGCCATAAAATGGCTGCCAAAGGACACAGAGCAAGCCACAAAATAGTTGCAGCCCGGATTTTTAAATTTGGAGGGCCTTTTAAAAAGTCAGAGGGCACTGAAATTCGTGTGCAGCCTTCACTTCTCCCTCAAAGCATTTAAAGGTAAAGATAAATGTTCCCTTGCTCGAAAGCCAGTCGAATCCGACTCTAGGGTTGCAGTGCTCATCTCCGTTTCAAAGCCAAAGAGCCAGCGCTGTCCAAAGACGTTTCCATGGTCATGTGGCCAGCATGACTAAACACCAAGGCGCACGGAATGCTGTTACCTTCCCACTGAAGTGGTACCTATTTATCTACTTGCAATTTCTTGCTTTCGAACTGCTAGTTTGGCAGGAGCTGGAACTAGAGACGGGAGCTCACTCCGTCATGCGGCACCCGGGGCTCGAACTGCTGAACTACCGACCTTCCACAGCCTGCAGTTCAGCGTCTTAACCACTTGAGCCACCGCAGCTCCATTTAAAAGCATTTAAAAGGTCCCTTTAAATGCTTTGGGGGAGAAGCAGGGGCAAATTTGCATCTTGGCCTCCCCCCGTTTCTTCCCAAAAGTTGGGGGGCCTTGGGAGGAAGTCGGGGGGCAGGCCCCGGGGGGCTCCACAGTAGCCACGGACCTGGTTGCAGCTTGCCTTCAGTCACACAATGAAGATCCTTGTGCTATAGTGGCAGCTACTGTCTGCACAGCCAATCAAATCTCCAGTGACCTATCAGAAGACTTGCTGGGCAACTGTCTCGTCAGATCTCGGAAGCTAAGCAGGGCCAACCCTGGCAAGTATTTGGATGGGAGACCTCCAGAGAATACCAGGGCCAGGAGGCCAGAGGTGGGTTATCAAGCTACTTCTCTGAATGCCCTCCGGGCCCCAGTAGGAGTCGCCAGAGGTTGCCATGAATTCCAGGCACGGACACGCACACACAAATGCAAAAAAAAAAACCAAAAGAGGAAGAAGAAGACTTGCTGGGCAAAAGCCCCACCTGGCCTATCGCACTTTCTAAAAACACTTGGTGGGCACCTGGAAAGGTGTTGGCAGGGGCAGTGATGTCCATGGGCACCACATTGGAGAACTCTTGTCTAGGGCATGTTCTACAACAGCCCAAGCTTGAATTTTGTCAGTGAATGCTTGTGAAACAGCTTCTCGGAAGAGACGTGTGGGGTAACATCTTCCTGGCTTTCTGGCAAGGCTGTAGCACAAAATTATTCCAGGGTTCTTTGGGGGGCAGTGTAAGTCTGGACAAAAGGGAATGTCTTTCTAGCTATGCATAAGGTGTTTTTAGATTGGAGATTTTCATATTGTTTTGATGTATTTTACATTCATATTTTGATTTGTGTGGTTGTATAGAGTTGTATTGTGTTTTATAGTATTGTTGTTTACCAGCCTTGGGGTCCTGAGTTGGTCAGGGAAAAGGTGAGCATATAAATGTTGTAAATAAATAATTCAAACAGAACCTCATTGCATTTCTGAAGCTTGATATGTGACACGATTTCCCATTCAGATTAATGAGATGAGTTGAACTCCACCAGCTGATAAAGCGGCAGTCTTTTGTTCTGGTTTCCATAGAAGACACTACAGCTGAAAGGCATGGACTCTGACGGTTCACAGCTGTACCGACTGTTTCTCGATTGGCATCACGTACGTAAGCCAATAGCCTGAAAGGCATGGACTCTGACGGTTCACAACTGTACCGACTGGTTCTCGATTGGCGTCACGTAAGCCAATAACCTCATCCCATATTTTCAATCTTTTATTGTGAAATCCACTGCCCTTTGCTCTAGTTTTCATAAAAGGTATTTTCACAAGCTGTGTCGTGTTCCAAATCATCCCACTAGATGGCAGGGAAAGCTCATCTTTCTCGGTCTGCCCTTCTTTAAGCATATTCCTGAATGTGCGCTTCAACTCGTTTGAGATACTTGGACTCCTAGTCTTCTGGTTCTCACCCCACCCCCGCCCCTCAACCCTTTATGCAAGACACAATTGTTAGTCTTTAAAGTGCCGCTGGATTTTTGTTTTATTTTGCTACTAGAGACTAACTGACTTGACTGGAAAGTAAATCCCGTACAATTCAGTCGTGTTTACTGCAAGTTAAATGAGAATAAACAGACGACTGTTTTAAGAGTTCAGATGGCTTTTTTTTTAAAGGGAAGACACGCGGTTACTAGATTTCGTTAAAGGCAATTCTGTGGAGCTGTAAATTGCGGAACAGGACAGCAAAAGAGGAAGTTGGTGTCTTAACGCGATTGCTCCTGACTAGTGTCATATGACACGTTAAAGATGGCTGAAGGGGAGAATTGCAAAGTATCTGCTACGGAGCAGAAGGAGGACTTTGAAATCATTGACAGGACCCAGATCCCCAGCACGTCTGAGCTGAAAAGCGATAGCAAGGAGAGAACGGACGAAGACTCTCCGTGGTCTGCTCCTATCTTCTCATTTGCCAAGAAAGCATCGGAAAACTTAGCAGTGAGCTATGGAAATGCTCTGAAGTCTGCAGCCTTGGTAGGACTCATACCCAAACCAGTCAGCAATGACAGCACAGCCAAACTAAGTATGGTTATGTTTTTGCTTGTACTGTGTTATTATGATTTGGGCTATAAGGAGCAAGTGGCTTTTCTTGCGGCCAATTGGGTACCTGGTACATCTAAAAAGAAAAAAATTAATAGGCATTCTTAATATAATATGCATAATTTCTAGAGTTCCTATGGACTTAGTGCTACATGAATAGCATACCTTTTGCTTGAGCAGGAAGCCCAGCTACTAAATTCCACACTGTGAGGACTGGTTATGGGTATCCAGTGGTATAGAAAAGGCATTCTGCACATGCTCAGGTGTGTTATTCTTCACATGTTCCAGGCCTGAGTCTTGGCCTTGACAGTAAGTAAGGGACTAAGGTGTAGTGAACCCAAATTCAAACTAGCCCTAGTAATATATTCATGAAGACTGTAGAGCTGGACTGACAGTTTTCATCCCTTCCACCCCAGATTATGTCTTGAACTTGTTTTGCCTATTACTGACTTCTGGAAAGCCATGTACTGATGCAGAATGATGACTGCTTTGGTTGTACAGATTAACCAACAATGAGATTAACATATAAAAATACTGTGTAGAAATTCGGCATTGTAGGAATTCTGAATCTGGCCAACCAAGGTTGCAATCCTAAAAACAATTTTCTTGGATTGAGTCCCATTAAATAAAATTAGGCTAACTTCTGAATAGACCTGCCTAGGATTGCTCCCCAAATTTCTTTAAGAATGCTTTTTGAAATGTTGTTTAAGGCTTACTATTTATTATGTGACTATAAATAACATTATAATTTTCTCCTGGGAACTAGAAGGCTAAAAGACTTGATATTTTCTCATATTTTTTAAAAATGAACGTATTAAACAAATGATACAGAGGGAGAAGTGGAATGCAGTACTCCTCCATGCTTTTTCAATAAATCCTAAACTATCATACTAAATGCCCTGGCCCCTTTACTAGTTAAATAACTGGGGGGGTGGGGTTTCCGAGCTTAATCACTTGAGAAGTTTCTTCTATATCCAAACCTTGGGAAGTTGTGAAACAAGTATTGCTCATATTGAAACCAAACTCAATTTAGCTCAAAGCTCCATATGCAAGAACAGCCTAATTAAGCTCAACAGATATACAAGAACAGAAAAGCATGCCTTGTGCATGTCAGTGTGTGGATTTTGCCAGGACTTGATCTGCACTATTTCAGTATACAGTTCTGCAAGAGAGACACCAGGTTAGGAATATTATGGAATTCATGTGGCCAGCATACTCCCCATGGAGAAATCTTATGCAAAACTCCATAAAATATACCTTATTTTTGTGTGAGCTTTTATCACTGCTCACTTCTTCAGATACTGGATATCTGAAGAAGTAAGCAATGACTCATGAAAGCTCATACCCTACCCTACCACAAATTGTGTTAGTCTTTAAGGTGCTACTGGACTCTTACTCTTTTCTTCTGCTACAGACAAACACGGCTACCCATATTCATTTATTTTTGTGTGTATGACTGCACGCATTTCTGATTTAGCACTGAAGTATCAAACCAGCATATGGGAAATATGGTACTCAAACCTCTAAAAATGCATCACTGGTGCAAATAGGGCTGAGTACTTGTATGATGACCTTGTGTGAGTGTTAAGTGCCATCAAGTTGCTTCTGATTTATGGCAATCCTATGAATTAATGACCTCCAAAACATTCTATCATTGACAGCCTTTCTCAGGCCTTGCAAACTGAGGGCTTTGGCTTTCTTGATTGTGTTGTGTCTTCCTCTTCTCCGGCTGCCTTCAACTTTTTGTAGCATTACTGACTATTCCAGTGAGTCTTGTCTTCTCATAATGTGTCTGAAGTACATTCGCTTCAGTCCGATTCTTTTAGCTTCTAGGGAGAGTTCAGGCTTGATTTGATCTAGAATCCACATTTGTCTTTTTAGCTGTCTGTGGTATCTGTAAACTCCAACACGTTTATTCTAAAGTAAATCCCACTGAGTCCAGTAGACTTGCTCCCAAATAAACGTGCATTAGATTGTAGATTTAATAGGGTGTAAGTCCTAGTTTCTTCCCATAAACATAACAAAACTTGGCTATAAATGTTTACCATTTTCCCCATTCTTGCAAGACTGGTGAAGAATGATGTTAGTACCTAAAGATTGGGGGGGGGGGGGTCTGGTTCACAATTAGCATGGTATAAATAATAAATTGGTGAAACAGAAAGTATTAATGACACAGGGAAATCAGTGAACCTGAATATAAGCATATGAAATCCTGAGAAAGCGTAGTTTAGTGTTTCTGTAGTGATCATAGATTTCATTGGCATCATATTTAGGTTAGTGTGCCATTTCATTAGCAGGTGTAGTTGTTGAGATTATGTATGTATGTGTATGTGTTTATATGCTTCCCAACACCTAATTTTAACAAGCACATTCCAACTGCAGGAGCAGTAAACGGAATACACTCTCAAATGGGGGATAGTGTACTATTTAAAGAAAGAAAGAAAAACACAGCATTCAAGCATTTGAGAAATTAACCAAATCTATTACTAAATTCAGATTTGAAAAAGAAGTGTTAAGGATCATGACCCAAAGACTAGGATTGAAAATCCAGTAAGACTGAAATGTTCTACCATTGATCACCACATTCAAATTTTTAAGGTCCAGTCTTCATTCATTATCTTACATAATCACATCTGTGTTCAGCCAGTGTAAAGTCCTGGCAGTTGGTGGGTAGTGGCATTCATGACATTAGTAGGGTTGCCAGGTTCCCCCCTCTCCCCGTCCACCAGGGGGGGGGGGGGGGGGGGAGAACCTGAAGTTGAATAAGCCCTTGGAACAGAGTCAGATATGGGGTACTCTGGATTTACCTTTTTTGTTGATTTTTAGCCACCTGCCTTTTCCCTTAGTAGAACACTTTTATTAAAGCCAGCTTGCACATCCCTTCTGGGCTGAGGCCGTGTGATTTCAGTGATTCTCTATGGAGCTGAGCAGTGTTGTTTACTATAGTAATAATACTTTTTAAGAAGGACATATGTATACCAAAGAGAAAGCCATGTCTCAGAATCTGAAACTTGTCATGAACAGAGAGAGATTGAATGTATCCAGGAAAGAGTTCACCCCATCAGACATATCAATTGAAGTTGTAAATTTTTCATATGTTCTCAAATATAGTCATGCTGTGATATTACCATCTTCTGTTATCTAGCATCTAGTGACAAATCACTGTTTAATAAATACTTGTATGGGTTGTGGCCTGGGGTGGGGCTGTTCAGTGAGCTTGGACTCAATAATATTTTGAAGCATTTTCTCCATAATAATTTAGGATATAAATGAAAGCGAAAATATTTTACCGTAACTTTCGTGCTGTTCTCGTGTGCATGCTTGGAAGTAAGCTTCAATGCCATCTGTTACGCTTCTTTCCAACTAAGGTTCTAGTCCTATTCACACATACTAAGTAGTATGTAAACTCCACTGAATGCAGTGGTTTATATCTGAGTAAATACACATATATCACATCAGTAAAGCAATAGTGTTTGACTTTTTCAAAGTTAAACATTTTTTAAACTTAAGAATTGTCCACTGCATACATAAGGTAGTACTTTTAAATCCCTAATACATGTATTCAGAAATTGTCTTCAAAAACAAAGCTGGTTCTAATTTGTAATAGCTAAAAATGCAATAAAACGAGACTCACAAAATCCAGGAGACTTGGGGTGTGGAGACACCGGGGGGGTGGGGCGGATGGCCATTGTCAATGGTATGATGCCACTTATGGGGAAATCCAGAAGTGACATCATAGTGTCAACAATGGCATTTTCCCCTTTCTCCCGCCGTCCACTGTAATGGTGGTAGGTGACATCATAGTGTCAACAATGGCATTTTTTCCCTTTCTCCCGCCGTCCACTGTAGTGGTGGTAAACGAGGCCTGCTGGGGACGGGAGATCTCCCACCCCCAGCAGATACATGGCAACCCATAGAACTGAAACTGCTAACTTTCTAGAACAGTCCAGTGGAGCTGCTAGGATCAGGATGTTTGTGATATTGGATTCAGGTGGGTAGCTGTGTTCATTTGAAGCAACAGAACAAAGTTAGAGTGCAGTGGCACCTTTAAGACCAACAAAGTTTTATTGGAGAAACTATTGCAAGTGGGCTTATTTTTTTTTTAACTGTCTAGATCATAGAATGCAATCCTGTGCAGTTGCCTGGGAGTAAACACATGTGAACTTAGTGGGACCTATGTGAAGAAGACAAGCATAGGCTTGCACTGCACATCTAAAACAGGCGTCCAGTGGCATTTTAAAGACTAATACAATTTATTCCAGCATAAACTTTTCTGACTTTCAAAACCTTATGCTGGAATATACTGTTTGTCTCTACAGTGTCACTTGATGTCTGTTTTATTTTGCTGGAACAGACTAACATGAGTACAAGTTTGGAATTATGACTGCATACTAGGCTTAGTATGGTCAAAGCAATGGTATTCCCAGTAGTCATGTATGGCTGCGAGAGTTGGACTATAAGGAAGGCCGAGCGCCGAAGAATAGATTCTTTTGAACTATGGTGCTGGAGAAGACTCTTGAGAGTCCCTTGGACTGCAAGAAGATCAGATCAGTCAATCCTAAAAGAAATCAACCCTGACTGTTCCCTGGAAGGCCAGATAATGAAACTGAAGCTCAAATACTTTGGCCACCAAATGAGAAGGGAGCACTCACTGGAGAAGACCCTGATGCTGGGAAAGATTGAAGGTCAAAGAAGATGGGGACGGCAAAGGATGAGATGGTTCGACAGTGTCATAGATGCAACGAACATGAAATTGAGCCAACTTCAGAGGACGGCGGAAGACCGGAAGGCCTGGCGTGATCTGGGCCATGGGGTCGCAAAGAGTCTGACTCGACTGTGCGACTGAACAACACTAGGCTTCAGGTTTTTATTTATTCTTACACTGCTTTCTTTCGTTCTAGACCTTTTCCTCCCAAAGATTAGTACATGACCACCGTGGAAATCAACTGTTAAAAACTGCAAAATGCACAACTTCCAGAAAGTCTTGCTACAAAAACATCACAGATTTGAGTGATGTCTGCAATGCTTCACTTTTCTGTTACACAGTATATACTAGTCGCAAAATGCATCTGCACTTTGCAGCCAGTAGGTGTTGTATCTAACTTTGCATGTAGCAAATAAAATGGAAATTCTTCCAATTTCACATGAAGTAACTTGCTATCTACGGGTTATCTGTAATATATTTGGTTATATACTGGATGTGTAATTAGGATATGTAGTTAACTAGTAGCACCAACACACACTTTAAAGGTGAGGTTGCTTTATGGGGCCTGGAATTTACAACTAATTTGCAGTCTAGAAGATCAGTTCCCCTGGAGAAAATGGCAGCTTCAAAGGGTCGACTCTGTGGAATCACAGTGTTTCCTCCCCAAACTTCGCCTTTTCCCAAATCTCCAGGAATTTCCCCAGCCAAAGCTGGCAGCCCCCTATTTACATGGCCAATTACTGCAACGAATGCAGGAGAAAATATGTTACAACCCAGATGGAGATATTGAAACAAGAATGTGACTATTTTCAATTTTTTTGAATTGGAAGAACTAGTACTTTTTGGGACCCACTTTCAAAGTAAATCCTATGTTTCCCGCTCCTTAACATAAAAATGCAGATATCTCACATCAGTTACCAATGAAAAAACGTAAAAACCAACAATAAAGCTTTCTTCAAATACATTAGAAGCAGGAAACCAGCCAGGGAGGCAGTGGGGCCCTTGGATGACCAAGTGGTAAAAGGAGTACTGAAGGGTGATAGGGAAATGGCTGAGAAGCTAAATGCATTTTTTGCAATAGTAATGGACGCAATTGAATATTATGAAAAGCACCCAGAAAAAGAAGTAGCTTTTCTGTTTGTTGATGCAGAAAAAGCTTTTGACAATCTTAATTGGAATTTTATGCACCAGATGATGGAAAAGATTGAAGCGGGACAACATTTTAGAAATTGTATTGAAGCTATCTATTCTGAACAAAGAGCTAAAATAAATGTGAATAAAGAACTGACAGATAACTTCAAAGTACAGAAAGGAACAAGGCAAGGTTGTCCGTTATCACCGTTATTATTTATCTGGGTATTGGAAATACTTTTACAAAAAATACAGTACGATCAAGAAATAAAGGGCTTGACACATAAAGGACACCAATACAAATATCGAGCATTTGCAGACGATGTAATGTTTATGGTGGAAAACCCAACAGAAAAATTGACATTGCTTTTTCAAAAAATAAAGGAGTTTGGAGAATTGGCCGGCTTTTACGTAAATAAGAATAAAACAAAACTTATATGTAAAAACATGATCAAACAAAAACAAGTGGAACTACAAGAACTGGTACAATGTGAAGTAGTTAAAAAAACAAAATACCTTGGAATTGAATTAACGGCAAAAAATATAGACCTATATAAGAATAATTATGAGAAATTATGGACTAAGCTGACTCAAGATTTTAAGAAATGGGATAAAATGAACTTATCACTGATGGGAAGAATATCAGTTATAAAAATGAATGTCCTACCACGTTTGATGTTCCTGTTCCAAACAATACCAATTCTGCATAAAACGGATTTGTTGGCCAAGTGGCAACAAGAGTTGTCAAAATTTGTTTGGGCAGGCAAGAAACCAAGGATCAAAATGAAAATACTTTGTGATGCCAAAGAAAGAGGAGGTCTACAAATGCCAAATCTTAGACTATATTATGAAGCGGTTTGTCTAACATGGATGGATCAATGGGTGAAGCTTGAAAATGACAGATTGTTGGGGTTGGAAGGGCATGATTGTAGATTTGGCTGGCATGCATATTTATGGTATGACAAGATAAAAATGGACAGTTTTTTTAAACTTCACTTGGTGAGAAAAGCTTTGTATATGGTATGGACAAGATATAAGAAGTACCAGAGTGACTTAAGACCATTGTGGATTGTACCAGTAGAAGTGTTGATATCTTACTCAAGACAGCGAGGTAGAGACTGGTTGCCATATAGAGATTTAATTAAAAAAGAGGGAACAGAGTGGGTAATGAAAAAGCAGAATGAAATTGAATATGAATATGAGTGGTTGAAATATATGCAGATTTATGATCTTTTTAGATCTGACAAAAAAAACTATGGTTTTAGAGAGGAAAAAAATGAAATTGAAAAGGTTTGGGAGAGTGGAGGAGGAAAAAATATTTCTAAAATGTATAAGGTGTTGTTAAAATGGTATACTGAAGATGAAACTGTTAAAGAACAAATGTTAAAATGGGCTATTAATATGAATAAGGAAGTGGATATGGAAACTTGGGAATATTTGTGGAAAAACTCTATTAAGATCTCGACATGTACTAATGTTAAAGAAAATTGTTATAAGATGATGTATAGGTGGTACATGACACCTAAGAAAATTGCAAATATGAATCAAAATATGTCAAACAAATGTTGGAAATGTAAGAGGCATGAGGGCTCATTTTATCATATGTGGTGGACTTGTGAGAAAGCTGTAGACTTTTGGACAAAAGTCCACAATGAAATGCAAAAAATACTGAAATGTTCTTTTAAAAAAGCACCGGAAATTCTGCTTTTGGGACTCAAAATGGAAGAAGTCAATACGACTAAAAAAACTTTACTCTGGTACCTGATAGTGACAGCGAGAATGATTTATGCTCAGTTTTGGAAGACGGAAAAGGTACCAGAGGTTGAAGAATGGATACAAAAAGTTCTGTTCATGGCACAAATGGATAAGATTACAAAAAAACTGAATAACAAAGAAGACGATGAGTTTTTTGGAGAATGGAATGATTTTAAAATTTATCTGGAAAAGAACTGGGATGTGAAACAAAACTTAATATGTTTAGATCAATATTAAGTCAAACGATGTTATCTTTAGATTGTAATGATGAGAAACTGATATTGTTGATGATATGAAGTAATTTGGAGCAGGGGTGGAAGCATTGTGGGAAGCCATTGGAGGGAGGGGAGGAACTGGGAATGGGGTAGACAATTGATAGAATGAAATGTTTTATATGTTGTATTCCTGAGAAAATAAAAATTTGTTTACCAAAAAAAAAGAAAAGGATATTATAGCTTTGGAAAAAGTGCAGAAAAGGGTTGGAACACTTTCCCTATGAGGAAAGGTTAA
>NW_015176002.1:720846-779782 GCF_001447785.1 Gekko japonicus
AACAGTGGGAGGGCTTCTAATGTCCTGGCCCCACTGGTGGACCTCCTGATGGCACTGGTATTTCTGGCCACTGTGTGACACAGAGTGTTGGACTGGATGGGCCTTTGGCTTGATCCAACATTGGCGTCTCTTATGTTCTTAAGTTTCTACTCTATTTTTCATGTTCCGTATAGAGAAATAACACCACTGAGTATCAGGCTGTATTTTGTGGCCATTTTGTACCTTATGCAGAGGTAAAGCCAAATTTGCCTTCTAGCTTGTTTTTCCCAGTTCACCGTATTTTTCTTCCACCCTCCTGGCTTTGTCTATTCTTGAGAGATTCATGATCCACTTTTAAGAACCACTTCGCTAAATCACGTGCCAAACAGAAAAGGTGTACTTTAAGACTATATAACTTATCATCTAGTTATTAGTGTACATTATTTTCAGGCCAGGTCTTTGGGGTTGCATTCTGCAGTTTTGGGGTTGCATTCTGCAGTGCCTGCTTAGTTATAGTTTGGAATTGTTTGGAAACACTTTATTAATAACATGGCTGTAGCCTGTCTGCAACTATAATTTGCCTACCAAGCATATGCTAGTGACTTTATCAGGACTGAACACTACTGATGATCAGGAAGAAATAAATTGTAACTGGAATTGTAGGATAAAAAGATAAGGTGACATTCATGTGACCATGAGAATATAGGTCAATTTCTTTTGCCATGTATATAGTTTAGAAAATGTTTAAAAATGCCCCTTCAGCTTTTTTTAGGGTAACTATTTTGGAGCTGGGTAGGAGGGATATACTTTAGATTGTGACCCAAAATAATTTGTGATTATGTAAGGGTAGCTAAGCAGTAATCCTATTTAGAAGAGGAATTACGGGGATGCATTGTTGAGTTGTCCGTCCCATCCAGTGTTCCCTCTAAACTGAGTTAGTGTGAACTCGCTCACAGTTTTTTAGCCTCTGGCTCACACAATTTTGTCTTAGATCAGGAAAAATGGCTCCAGAGCAAACTAATTTATGCAGTAGCCAAACCGCTCGCTCACAATTTTAATGCCAGTAGCTCACAAAGTAGAATTTTTGCTCACAAGACTCCACAGCTTAGAGGAAGCATTGGTCCCCCCCCCCCCATCTCCTCCTCTAAATCCTCCTGATAGTGATACACACACACCCAATTCCCAGGGAATGCAATAATAGGAAAGCACTACCTGTGAAATGTCTGCATGCTCTGCAACTATTAAAGATAGATCAAGATGGGTAGCCATATTAGTCTGTCTATAGCAGTAGGGAAGAGCAAGAGGTCAGAGTTCTAACTGTATCTGAAGAAGTGAGCAGTGACTCACACCCTGCCCTATATTTTGTAAGTTTTTAAGGTGCTACTGGACTCTTGCTGTTTTCTGCTGTTAAAGACAGGGAAGCGATACCGCGGAGGCGGTGAGAGACCCTATTTATAGGACAATAAGGTAATACCCACAATGAACAAACTTCGTTTGAAGCAGTAGCAGAGCAAATGGTTAATGCCTTTGTGCTTTAGCATGTGGGGGTCATAGCTCCAGAAGAGTAACTTGTAATCCTTACTGTGAGGTAGATGACAAGTCTAGGATTACTGCTAGGAGGAAACGGCTCGAATGCATTGAGAGGAGTTAGCCGCCCAGTAACGTGCACAGCCCTTGCCACTGAGGTTACTATTAAAATTTGACGCACAAACGGTGAACATCAAAATGTGTTCGCGGTTTAAGTGAAGAGCAACGGTGAACATCAAAATGTGTTCGCGGTTTTTTAAGTGAAGAGCCGTCGGACACAGAATGAAGGCTATTCGGAGAAAGGCAGGAAGGTGCGCCAAAATCCCAATGTGGCGTTACAGCACAATCCTGAATAGTTTAAGCATAAGTAATTGCCTACTAACAACATTTAGGAGTGCGGTAATGAAAGAAGGAGAAACGTAAGGTCCTTATTTCTATGACAAAAGACGTGAGAAGACTTCAGCCGCAAGAAGCAGGAGCCAGGGGAAATGGCGCCGCGCCAGTCTATCTGTTTTGCCGCCGCCGCCGTGTTTACAACACGATGCCTGTGAGCACCAGCCTCTTTCCCCCTCGAGCTAATTAGAATCGAGGTAGGGGTGGAACTTGAAGGCTTTTTCTAAGGTTTCGGAGTAGGAGAGGTCAGATCAGCGAGTGTGACCAATCCGGGGACACTGGAGTCTGTGCATCTGGTGATTTGATTGGTTTGCACGAAGTGCGTCAGCGACTGGATAGCCTTGGTCCAATGAGGTGCCTCTCTTTGAAGGCAGAGTGGGAGGGAAGTGTTGCTGTAGTAACGCAGGTGAAGGTGAGAAACCAATGGGGAATAAAGGGGGAGGGGGATGTTTAGGACTCGGGTCGCCTCGCCTCAGTGCAGGGGTGGGAGGGAGATGAATCTCCCTGGGGGTTCGTCTTGGGGAAGTGTTGAGCAAACAAAGTATATGTATGTGTTTGTATGAGAGACAGTGTGCCGTACCATTGAGAGCAGGAGGCTGCCAGAGGGGAAAGCATACCCTAAGGAAGCAAATTACTCTAATTGCCTCTTCTAACCTAGAGTTTTCAATCGTGTCTTCCTTTCCCTGGGGTGCCTCTCATCTCTAGGATTGTCTTTCCTTGGATCTTAAACTGGACATGATTCATACTGGAGGGTCTGCCTTTTGCAAAGATGTGGATGTTTCCCTTGAGTCTGAATGACAGGCTTTCCCCCCTTCCTCCTAAACTGTTCTGCATATATTTGTGGAGAGCTGAGGACTGAAATGGTATTCAAATATTGTACTAAAATGGGTTTTTCCTCCCCAGTTAACAGTCAGATGAAAATTATTGTGCATTTTTGAAGGGCATTTTAGAAATGGAAGCTCTCATAGTTGCTTAATTCTGTGGATGCCCCCTTTATATACATATTCAGTGCACCAAATCACAACATACTGTATATTATTCTATAATTTTGTATGCACTTGCTGTGTTAACAAGATAGTAATACATGAATAGCATTATTACTAAAAGGCATTTACCACTTTGGTTTTTCTGAGATGATGCCAATTTTTTAAACTTCCAACATTGTTCAAAGCCTATAATTTTTTGTTTTTAAGCATGTGTGTTAGCTGTGGAGCCTGGTAGGTTGAGAAATAAATTGCCTGTTGTTAACCTAAGGATAAACCTTACAGATGTACTTTTCTTTTTTTCTTTCTTGTGTGGGTCTCTAAATATATTTAGCAGCCAAATACCACACAATGGAAGAACGTTCAAATCTCATGAACATGATGAAGCTGAGCATTAAAGTCTTAATCCAATCAGCTCTAAGTTTGGGTAGGACTTTGGATTCTGACTTCCCTCCTCTGCAACAGTTTTTTGTGGTGATGGAGCACTGCCTCAAGCATGGACTTAAAGGTGAGCTTTCCTTTTCCTACCTCTAAAATCAATATTGGTTTTTCTTGGGTGTAGCTTCAAATATTAAAATGTTCACCGTAGTTTCTGTCTCCCACTAAAGGGAGTGCTTAAGTACATCTTTCAGGAGTTTCAGTAACTGTTCCATAAGAACATACTTAAGGGACATTAAAGGTGAAGAGAAAATGGATTATGTATTAGTCTGATATGGTCCCTTTCTGCTGAAGTAAAACGTGTTAATATATTTGTTCACTGGATCATCTGTTTGTGTGGATGTAGTTCCGGAATGCTGTGAGACAGAACAGAGCAAAGTTCAAAAGCATTGTGGCATTATCATGAGACAGTGTCTTTGCTACATGTGATGCAGCTGTCTTCCTGTTTGTTTGAATGTAGGTATTACTGGACAGATAATGGAAGCGAGCTATTTCTAAACTGGGTGATCATTCTAGCCATAGTAGGTTTTATAAAAATATTTCAAAATAATTTTTAATTGTGGGAGAGATAGGAAAATGGTTTGTGAACAAATTAAATAAGTAGAAGTGTTTGCCTTTGTTCAGTAAACTAACTTTAAATAAATATTATTCTCTTTTCTTCTCCCTTTCCCCATTTCATTAAAACCCAGCTAAGAAAAGTTTTATTGGGCAGCATAAATCATTCTTTGGACCTTTGGAACTGGTGGAGAAACTTTGTCCAGAAGCATCAGATTTAGCAACAAGTGTCAGAAATCTGCCAGAATTAAAGTAAGTTGGAGCGAATAGATTGTTGAAAGGAACAGGATTCCAAGACCTTACATTATTTCCATACCTGTATGATATTTTGTAGGGTACTGGTTGGATTAACAAAATCACTTAATTAACAGGAGACAGTCAAGTGCTAGTGGAAAGTATTCAAGCAGGACATGAGGAAAGTGCCCTGTTTACCTAATTTCTGGTAGTGATTATTACATGAAGGTTCCATTCCTCAATGTCATATCTAATTAAAAAACATTATCCACTTTTTTAGCACTAGGGGACTGCCACGTTGTGTACATAACTCAAAACAAATAAGATTTGAGACCTGTTGGGTTTTTTTTAAAAAAAACTGTGTTTAAACTCTTAATATGGTAGATACAATTTCATAAAATTTCAAGTATAAGATTTCTATGTTGCATTGCAATCCAAGTATTAAAGTACAAAATCCTCATTTGGGTATAGTTAATAGCATAGGTGCACACCATATTTTGGTATAATTGCTTTTCTGTTGTTGTTGTTGTTGTTTCTTCTCTTTTTGTCAGCTGAACAAGCCCCACAAAACCTTCCAGAGTAATTATATCCTGCCCTACCTGCTGTATAGTTGTCTTTACAAACCAGGAAGGCTTACACAATGAAGGTTTTGTGGTGGCTCATCTTAGAACCTCAAAACTAATTCCTTAAATGTAAATTGTTTTAATAAAATAGCCCTAATAAAATCCACAGCGTTTCCAAAAATCAGCTCATCATGTCATTGCCATAAGTTGCGTGTAAAGTGTGGCATACTCTCTCCACAATATGAACAATTTTTGTTAGGAGATAAGCTTCTCCTAAAAAGATGTTAGGGTATTCAATATACTTTATAAACAAACTTATACTATAGTATTCTTAATTTAAAACTCTTCCTCAATTATCAGTGAATTATGAGATCTGTTGTTCATTTAATGATGTGGGGTGCATCTATCAGAATCAGTATTGAAACTCTGGAAGTAAAAAAAATGGCTCAGGGTACAGTGTGAAGGTATGTGAAAGGCAAGGGTCCTCAACTATGGTGGGTCTGAGGGAATTTTTGGAATTTTGAGGAAGGGTAATGGTGCTATCACAAACTGGCTAGCAATTAGTCTGAGCCAAGCATTCTATGATGGAGCACCTATTTCTGAATGGGGCCCAAGTTAGGGCCTTCAGTGGATTTAGACTGGAGTAGCTCTGCGTAGGATTGCACTGATGGGAAATACAGAAGAGTGGGGCTAGAAATGTAATAAAGAATAAAATATTTGATGTAAAATTTTCTGAAAGATAGCAAGCAATCCTGCTCTTTCAGTCTCTGTTTCTGAAGCTGGATGCTAGGATAAAGGTCCCAATGAACTCAGAAGGATTTACATTGTTTACATTGTAAACAAGTTTAGAAATGGACTGCCTACTTCCTGCACATGTGATTTCCCTGCAAGAAATTATGTATCCTTTACAGAATATGTAACAAATAACTTTCATTTGTAATAGTGTACTACAATTAGGGTTGCCAGGCCCATGTCTGGTAGTCTATGAGATTTTGAGGGCAGGGAATAGACAGGGGAAGCATCACATGACATTCTAGGAATTGTCCCAATCTCTATAGAGATTGGAGAAATTCCTAGAGTGTCACGGATATACTGACTGGAAATGACATACCTGTGTTCATGTCATTCTCCTGCTGCAAGAGTGGGTTGAGTGGCAGAGAGCCAGCTGGGGTTGTGGGTAACCTTGCAAGCCTAATTACAATACTATATTAATTGGTGATTAAACAGTTTTTCAGTTACACGTGAGGCAATGTTTTAAAAAATTACAGGCCTAAATATGTAACTTTTCTGTACTGTCTCTAGAAAGTGTACTGTATTCTGAACTGTCAAATATAATATGCTACATAACAGGTATGATTGATGTTGGCTGGTGTTTTTGTAGGACTCCAATAGGAAGAGGCAGAGCTTGGCTTTATCTTGCTGTCATGCAAAAGAAACTAGCAGACTACCTTAAAGTTCTCTTGGACCACAAGAATCTGTTGAGGTATTTTAATTTTTTTAAATTTCAAAATGACATTGTTCATTATACAGGAAGGGAAGTGTTTAAAGTAAATGTTTCTGAATAGTGGATAAGGGGATTGACTTGGATATAGCCTTTAATAAACCATTCTTGCATGACTTTTCTGCTGTGGTAGGTGTTGAAGCACACAGATTTACTTCTTACATTTTTGTTTCATTTTTTTTTCCTTAGTGAATTTTATGAGTCTGATGCCTTGATGATGGAAGAAGAAGGAGCAGTGATTGTAGGTCTTCTGGTGGGGCTAAATGTCATTGATGCAAACCTCTGTTTAAAAGGAGAAGATCTCGATTCCCAGGTGAAAACCACCCCTTAAATTAAGTAATGCTTCTAATTTGCATTCCAGTTAAACCAAAATAATGTTACTTACTGAATTGTTGATCCAAATATCTTATACTTACACTGTGGTGAATAATATGTTGTGTTTTAGAGTGCACAGTGTTTCACACACATTGCACTGAGTCCTACAGATGTGTTCTGCTAATAGTGGCTTTTCTTCAGAGCAAGGAAGCTTCTTCTGCTACAAGGAGTGATGACAATCGGTAGAACGGTTTGCATCACAGAGAAAGCTTCATGGTGGTATTTGTTTAAAGCTGTCATCATGTGATAGGCTCTCTGTGCTTAAAAAAACAACCTGGAATAGTATATTCCCAGAAATATGGATATGTTGTTAGACCAGACCAGCCTTCTGGGCAGAAGTTGTTGTTCCCATTCCTTCCTATGGTCTGTAGATTTTTATGACCCTTGGTTAAATTCAATCAGTAGGTGTCCTTTAAAAAAAAAAATAGGTAAAAATCATTAGGTTTCCTGACTCTTCTTTAGGCGGGCACTGAATGTGTGAAGAACTGCTTTCTTTGTTCTGTCTGTCTCACTTTATGGGCTTAACCGTCTTCAGTAACAGTTGCTATGGATTGCGCAGATCCATTAATGGCTTTGGGTGTGATCCATCTAGACTCAATCTAAGGAATTTTCTGTGGCAATCTAATATAGCGTTGGGCTTTAATTATATTATTCCACACACTCATGCAAACCTTTTATTAACATGCAAAGGTATAAGAAAATAACCTACAGCTAACCTTGTCAGGGTTCTTCCTAAAATGTTATTTACATCATTGAATTAAAGAAGTAGTAGTAAATTTAATCTTGTCTTTTCAGGTTGCGGTGATTGATTTCTCCCTGTACCTTAAAGATACACAAAACATTGATGATGGCAAACAGTATGTATAGTTTATCTTCCATTCTTAACAATTGTTCAGTAGAAAACGTTTGAAGTATAGGAATGAGCACTGTTAGTTTTAGAGCTTTCTCTATCTCCTTTTGGCAAGGGGAACATGAAATCTAAAATGGATTTTGGTAAACAAATAGGAGGACAAAGTCAGTCGTGTGTGTGTGTGGAGAGTTGTATGTGCCAGTTTTGAGGGCCAGACACCATGTCCCTAGAACTTCAAGAATCAAACTTCCTCAGTCACTCTCACATTTCCCTTCTTTTTTTCTGAGCGGACCCGATGTTAGAGTTTAAACATGCAGAGGAACGGAGCACCAACTGTTTAAAGAAAATAACTTGGTTTATTTAAAAAGAAATAAACTCTGGTAGAACAGAGAAGAGGGAGAGAGGCTTAGAGATGTGAAGGCCCGGGAAAAAAACCTGGAAAAATTCGGGGGGGAATCGGGTTTCCCCCCATTTTTTCCTGAAGTCTTTTTATTTTTTCCGAAAAATTGAAAAAAGAAAAACAAATGATTATGGAACGTTTTATTTTAACATGATGAATAAAATATTTTAAGACAAGGTGTTCAAATATTTTCCAAATCATTTCTAAAAAATATGTATGGTATCAGATTGATCTAATTTTTGTACACTGAGGACAAGCAAGTCCTAGGTTACAAACTGAACTCTCCAATGCAAGAACAAGATGCATTTCTTCCTTTAGGAGGTGCTATTGTCACAAGAAAAGAAAAAGGTTTCAGTTTTGTTTTTGCATGTGGGTGGGTGTTTATCTGGTTCTCATCTTGTTGACACCACATTTGTTCCATATATGGGAAGCGCATGTGCCACCTCATAATGTATGTAGCTTATTGGTTGAAAACCTTTGCATACTCTAAATGCAGAATTTCAAAGGACCAGCACTTCTGAAGGGGAAAAATTATTTTTGTTTTTTAAAATCAGAGATGGAGGAATGACTGCTGTGCTTGATCAGAAACATTACGTGGAAGAACTTAACCGCCATCTAAGGTAGGATTTGTTTTATTGTTTTCTTGCTTTGTAAAGACCAAAATTCAGCTCTGGCAGCTTGATCAACATAAAGGATGCTATGAGGGAACTGCCAGTTTTCCTTCTGTAGACTAAGCCTTGCCCTCCGTCACCCAGTTCTGCCAGCCTGGTACCTTCCCCTCAGTTCTGTCTCTATTTTTCTGCTTGTAATCTAGTGCTGCTGTTTTGCATCCAATCACATCTTTCAAAAATCTAGTTGAAACTGTTTTTCATATTTCACTTGGGGAAAAATAAACTTTATTCTGATAGCTTTTAAATATATTTAATTTCAGGCAAAATAATTTCAGGCAAAATACCAGAAGCCTGACTTGTATGATAGATACAGTATTGGTGACAGGTTAAAAAACTAGTCAGCTTTGTATCAAGTGGGGACCAGGAAACACCCTGGCAGAATGCCAAATGATACAAACATAAGCAAAGTCTTGGAGGACCAGACCAAGAATCTATAAAGAATCCACAGTCAGTGGCTGACCAGATATCCAGAAGGGTCACAGAGGCCAAAACACCCCCTTCCCAGTTGCTAGCATTCAAAGGAAATTCTTCCTCCTAATGTGGAAGTTCAACTCATACATCATGGCTATTCACCACTGAAAGACCTCCCCCCCCCCATAAGTGTGTTTAAGAGGTTTTAAAGCTTCCTAAACTAATGACCATCACTACAATCTGGAGCATTTGAATTCCACAAGTTAATTATGCAATGCTTGAATAAATACTTTTTTTTGTCTTTCCTGAGTCTGCTGCCCATCACCTTCATGGGTACACCCAAGTTTTTGTTTTTGGGAGGAGAAGTAGTTCTCTCTATCCACTTTATACACATCACGTGTAATTTAGAAATCTCTAGCATGACCCCCCCTTTGTTGCCTTTTATTGAAACTGAAAACCCCCAAAGCCTTTAGCCTTTCCTTATAAGGAAGGTGTTCCACTCTCTTGATCATATTGGTTAGCCTTTTCTTCTTTTCCATCTCTACAGTATCATTTTTGAGATGGGATACCCTCAACTGTGAGGCAGCATAGATTTATATAGGGGCTTGGTTTCTGCTAACTAGGTTTTCTGTCAGCAAAATGTGACTTCTTTGCCCACCTGCCCCCACGCAGGCAGCTTAAAATGCTCCACCAAATGCTGCTCCTTGAGGACAATGAACCTCCAGGAACGACATAGGGGACTGGACGTCTATAGTGAGGGGCAATCAGTGAACATTACCCCTTCTTGTCAGCAGAAATCCTCTGCATGAGCTAGTGCAGGGGCATTATGACACCGGCCTAGCATAGAATTTGCTGTTTTTACCTCTCACACGGAGTCAGCACTTTCATTGACTTATTCGTGATAAAGTTAGGACTTTTGCCCCAAAGTGTATTGCTTTGTTTTTTGAACTTCATTGGCTACATTGTAGCCAATTCACCCAGTCTGATGAGATCCTCTGGCAGCTCCTCAACATCTGCTTTGGTTTTCACCTGGTTGGATCCAATGGATAAGCTTGTGGAATGAGCTGGCAGAAGGAGGAGGAAGGAAGCCATGTAACTGATTCCCTCTCATCACTGCGGTGCCCTGTAATGTGGTGCATGTTGTGTGTTAGGCTCTCCCATCCCTCAGACAGGACTTGGGATAAACAGAAGTCTGCACAGGAAAAGTAGGGAAGATCTACTCTTCCAGCTCCTTGTGCAAGCTGGATCCAGCGTATCATAGGCAGTAATCTGGTGTCATCCACAAACTTGGCTGCAGTACTGCATCCACATAATGTATGATGATTTTTTAAAAAAAAAAAAAACAGTTAAAGTTGTGAGAACTCTACTGTGAGAACTCTGTTGTGAGACCTGTGAAATGGTGGTAGTTCTGCAAATGCTGTGGGTTAGATGCACTGGGAATTCAGTGGAGCTGGCAGCCTAAAGATCTGTTCATGTGACCTGCAGTCAATTCAGGTTTATATGACCAAGCTATAAGTGATATCCAAAATAAGATTTCTATATTGTCGTCTTGCAGTCTGGCTATAAGGTAAAATAATGGAATTGAGCCTACCCTTAAAGTGAAGAGTCAGGATATATTTACAATCCCTACCTAAGGGACCTTTTCTCTTGATGACGGATCATGGATATATTGGCTTAGCTGCTCTGATGCGACAGAGATCCTTTTCATTCTTGGCCCTTATATGGGGAATCCTTGGAGTTCTGAAATCTATGAGCAGTCTATATGTATACTATATATACATAGTGAAGAGGAAAAGCACTCTAAAAATATTTAAAGTGATGCACAATGTACTGCTCTAGTGCCACCTCATACCAAAAGATATAACATTTCTAAATTTTAACCTAAGTGTTTTCATAAATGGTCAGCAACATTTTAAAAGGATATTTTGTTTGCATTATTATATGCTTACATTACCCTGGGCTTTCAAATGCAGATTGCTTGAGGCCAGGTTTGTTAGGATACACTGGCTCTCTGCATACTACTTATAGGAATGCTCACATTCAAACATAAAAAAATATGAATCATCCAGAAAATACCTTGATATATACTCCTCAGAAATGTAATGCATAAATACTCCAAGGGCTGTGGTATGTATGCCACTGTGGATCACCTCAGAAATTGTGAAAACTGGGCGGGGGAAACCCTGATGACTGCTTTGATTTTCAGTGTAAGTGGTTGGTGTTAAACAGTTATTGGTAATCTTTTGTTGCAGTTGTACTGTGGGAGACCTTCAGACCAAGATAGAATGTTTAGAAAAAACCAATTCAAAGCTCCAAGAAGAGGTGTGTGGTGATCTAGTCTTCTTTCTTCCTCAGCTGTTTCCATTATTGTCAAGTAGTTCTGACAAGACTCTGAGCAGAACAAATTTATGGGGGGGAGGGAGGCCAAATAATTCCCCTGCTCTAGTATGCAACCTACAAATTACATATGGAAATTGAGCTTTCATCAGGGTAGAAAAAGCGAGAGGTTCTGTTTCTTCTGCTTTCTTTCTGACTGAAAGTGTATCCAGCCATTTATGGGCTTTGTAGAGTGGAACTTGCCCACTTATGTCTTGTGCTTTAGTCCACCAAGCCCCCCCTCCCACCCCCGTTTTGCTCCTGGGGAGCAGCAGCATCCCAGCAACAGCATTGGGAGTACAGTGGAAATCTTAAGTGGAAAAGGGGATTCGGTGGGAATTACTGTTCAGTGTTCCAAATTCTTAAGTTCCATTAAGTCTGCAGAACAGCCTGGTTGGATACGTGCCAGTGTTTTTTGATGTAAAAGTATAATGTGGTAGAAAGTGTCAGTACTGGTAATAAGAGTATAATCAAGTATGTCTGTCTTAACAGCTGAATTGTTAAGTATGATCTTGCCAGGACTTGCCTCAATCGAACAGTAGATATTTAAGTTCATCCAAATGGGCACAAGGCTGTTTCTATCATTGTCATCTTCCCTTCTCTCTCTCTCTCTCTGCCCCTCTTGCCAGCTGGCCGCAGCAACAGACCGGATTGAGGCACTTCAGGAAGAACAGCAGGAGCTGAAGCAGGAAAATGAATTAATCCGTGAACAAAGTGAAAAGTATTTTGAGGTCAGTTACCGTATGTTCCTGACAGGCATGGGGAATGTAGTGTAGTGGTTAGAGTGTCAGGCTAGGATCTGGAAGGCCAGAGTTCAAATCCGCAGTCTTCCATGGAGGCTTGCTGGGTGATCTCGGGCCAGTCACACACACTCAGCCTAAGCTACCTCACAGAGTCGCTGTGAGAATAAAAGGGAGGAAAGGAGAACAATGTAAGTTGCTTGGCATCCTCATCAGGAAGAAAGGCAGGGGATAAATGAAGCAAAAGATTTAGGAATCATAGCTTATCTTTTTTTAAAAAAACAGCTAACTTCTTGCTCTTGAGGAAAGAGGCCTGAATGCACACAAAACATTCATTTAAAATGTTGCTGATCATTTATGAAAGCACTGAGGTTAAAATTTAGTAATGTTATTTCTTTTGGTATGAGGTGGTGTTAGTACAGTACATTGTGCATCACTTTAAATATTTTTAGAGTGCTTTTCCTCTTCACTATGTACAGACCTATCTTTCTTTTTTAAAGACAGTTTGTTACTAGTAAGGGGTGTGTAGGGTTTTTTTAATCGGTATTTTTCAGTTTGGGTCTATTAGACCCGGGGGGAAATTGGGATTTCTGAAAAATCCCAGATCACAATACCGGTAATCGTATTCTGATCCAGGATTTTTTCCAGAAATCCCAATTTTTTTCAGGTCCAGTAGACCCAAGAAGGAAAAAATGGG
Organism: Gekko japonicus; assembly: GCF_001447785.1. Classification (NCBI taxonomy): domain Eukaryota; kingdom Metazoa; phylum Chordata; class Lepidosauria; order Squamata; family Gekkonidae; genus Gekko; species Gekko japonicus. Next base: position 733,540 of record NW_015176002.1, read on the forward strand.
AAGGGGAGGAAGTAGCGGTAGAGCCACAAAAAACAACATACAGGTGGAGCAGATTGCTCCCCCATCAGCTGTTTTTTCGGGCTTTCTACTGCATTCACTTTAAAAGGGGGCATTTAAAGGGACTGCAGAAGACAGCCCAACAAACAGCTGACCCAAGGGGAGTAGCCTTCCCATGCAGGCCCATTTAAACAAGACTGCACGGGAAGCCAGCCCTAAGGTCAGCTGTGCCAATGGGAAGCAGAGCACTTCCTGCCAGGCCAGCTTTGGGCTGGCTTCTCGCGCGACTTCGTTTAAACGAGGTTGCATGAGAAGCCAGTCAGTCCAAAGCTGAACCCGCTGGGAACACTCTGCTTCTTGCTGGCTCAGCGGTAGAACTGCAGTAGAAAGCCTGCCAAACAGCTGAGAGGCAGGAGCAATCTGTTCTAGCCTCTCCGCTGTTTTTCATATCTACTCTGAATATATCTGGGATTTTTTTCAGGAATCTTTTCCTGGTTTTCCTGAAAAATCCCAGTTACCTTTGGGATGCCAAAATATACTTGGAAAATACTGTTAAGGTATTTTACGGGTATATTTTTAGCTCGGGGAGAGCTGAATGCACACCCCTAGTTAGTAGTACACAGTACATTTCAATATTTTGCATGGTACAAGTCTGCAGATATTGCCATACCACTTGATGTACATATGGAGGTCCCACAGGAGAGGATTTCCCCATTCACTTCAATGGATAGGACAACTTGTACACCAAGCTGAGCTTTTCTCACTAAAGTGAACAGATCAGGGTAATCGAATTTTTAAAAGAAAGAAAAAAAATGACTACAATTGCAGGAATTGGAATTTCTATTATGCATTTTGAATCATGTTATTTTCTTGTCCTTAACCGTGGGAGAATATTGTCCGTGTAGGTGTCAAATTATTTTTAATGGAGCATAAAGGCTCTTGTTAAACAGCATGGGCTGGACCCATTGATCCACTCACACAGATATGGTGGACATCCTTCACTATTTGTTGGGGGACACTTGGAGCTGCTGCAGGAGGGAAGGAAGAAAGAAAGTTGTGCTTTGTGAGAGGAAATCTGTCCGTGGAAATGCTCCACCAATTCCAATCTCTTATGTGGAAGTACCTCCACTCCAGTCAACTTGCTTAGCAGATTTCTCAAACCACTTTTTGTTCTAGGTAACTAAGCAGGACACCAAAGTTGAGCTGGAAACATATAAGCAGACACGTCAAGGCCTGGACGAAATGTACAGTGATGTCTGGAAACAACTGAAAGAGGAGAAAAGAATCCGAACGGTGAAATACCTGTATAGTTTTGACTGAAGGGCAAACAAGGGATGGTGTGTTCAGTTTCAGTATTCCAGGTGTTGTAAACTGTGGGCCGTGATTTGCTTAACTCAGAGGTGGGGAGAAGGAAAAAGATGCACGTGTGTGGCATAAAGCTTAAATACGAAATACCCAGGACAGGTCTGAACATTAGTCAGTGTGGTATGATGTATCTGGATTCAGGTTCCTGATTAGCCATTACGTTATCTTGGTGACACTGGGGCAGTCTCTCTCAACCCAGCTCCAAATCTAATCTTCCTCACCGGGAAAGCCCTTAAGAATGCCAGCTCTTCACATAGGGGCACAACATTCAAAAGCTTCTTGCACCGCACTACTGTCAGGAGTATACAGTGCTGGTAGTTAGAATTGTACTTGGTAGTTAGAATTGCACTTGCGCATAGAATCAGTACAAGAAAGGGCTTTTAGAAGAGCTCGAAAGACCTGTTTCTCTTTCCTCATCCCCCCCCCCCCCAACCAAAACAAAACCCCTCACACACCAGATTCTTGGAAGAGCACTCTGAGCCCAGCTCAGCGAGTCAGCGGGACCACCAAGAAGGTGGCTTGGTTTCTTTCCCTGTATCTAACCTGTATCCGTCTCAGATTACGCTAAAGTCCACTGCAGCTTGGGAAAGAAATCCACTAGGAAGGGGAGGTGATCAGGGGAGGGGTGGGTAGCTCAGCCACCATGGCTTAGATTCAGTGACATTGTTCCCCTCACACTTCTCTCCACCTCCTGGAGAGGCTTTCCTCCACTGAGACCCTTGTTTCCTCCACCACTAGCATTCCACATGTGTAGGAGCTACTTGAAAAACATTGATCTTGCGTACACGGAAGTGCTAGGGGCAACAAAAGTGAATGCCACAGCAGAGGGAGAGCCTCTGCAGTGGCTAGAAAGAACAAAGAGGGGAACGATGTTGTGGGATCCAGGCTGTATCATTAATACATGAGATAGGAACTCTCTGGGGCCTTCTAAATATTGATTGGTATGTGTGACAAGAAGCAGGACATGGAATGTATAGGTAAATATTAGCTTACTTAAGCAAGCCTATAAATGGAATTAGAATGATCTCCTAGTGGAGTGGGAGAATATATTTTGTGGATACATCTCTCCTGTTCAGGATTCAGAGAGCACTGTGCATGCCCTCATGAATGCCATTGTGGAGCAGGGCAGCCTGAGATCCTGTTCAGGATTCAGAGAGCACTGTGCGTGCCCTCATGAATGCCTTTTATAGGGTCATTGTGGAGCAGGGCAGCCTGAAATGTTCAGTGTGCATGAAGAAGCAATCCTGTGGGTTTTGGATGCTGTCCATTATAGTTCAGTTTATGAAATCTTTCCTTTTATCCAGTAAAAGCTCTGATATGTTGCTATTGAGCAGTGAATGGTTGTTAATCACATATCATCCAATAGACAGAGTAAAGTTCTTTTTGGATCCCTGTCAGTGAGTAGATAGCTGACTAGGTCATAAGAATATACATTCAGACTGAATGGGCAAGCACAGTGAAATATAATGCCTCCTGAGATTAGCATACAAAGGGCACTCCAAAAAAATATGTGCAATCATATCATTCTTTCAAAATTTCCCTAAGGGACAGGGACAGATTCATTCTGGATAAGATTAACGTATGAACCTTCCCCTCATAACCAATGCTCCCTCTAAGCTGTGGAGTCTTGTGAGCAAAAATTCTACTTTGTGAGTTACTGGCATTAAAGTTGTGAGTGATTTGGCTACTACATAAATTAGTTTGCTCTGGAGCCATCCTTTCTGAGCTAAGACAAAAATGTGTAAGCCAGAGGCTAAAAAACTGAGCTAACTCACACTAACTCAGCTTAGAGGGAACACTGCTCATAACTGTTGAAGTGTGGGCATTTAGTCTGTCCAGGAAGAATGCTCTTAAAAAGCTTTGGGAAGACAACAGATAGGTTTAGGAAGGAAGAGAATTTGGGGGGGGGGGGAATACCAAAAATTGGGGTGAACAGGTACAGCATGCTCTAAAAGCAGAGCTTTGGTGATCAATTAATCTTATATGATTTCTCACGAAAGCAAATGCTGCAGGTTTACACTGAGAGCTAGGAGTTTCTCAAACACAATCTTAAAACATTGTTAACCTATAAGGGTCCTCTTTCAGGACTGTTAAAATATGACTTAATGATCAATCTAAATGCTTGTAACCAAGCCCTTGTTCTGAACAAAAAAGTTGAACAAAAGTAGGGCCAAAAGGCAGCCCTGCCTAACCCCTTTATTGAGGTTAATTGACTCCATCAGCTCATCACCATAACTGCAGCGGACCTGAGCTGTAAAGTCTGCACCAAGTTGCTGCATGAGCCACCGCAGCCTTTTATCAATTGCGTGTCACAGCTTTTCCCCAAGTCTTGTCCCGGGGATGGTGTCCAAAGTCCCTTTCAGATCGATAAATCCTACATAAAGGGAGCCATTTGGGAAATGAGTGTGGTTTTTCTATCAGGTAGTATAAAACTAGGCATTGGTCCAAAGTTGAACTACCTCTCCTAAACCCCATCTGCTCCTGGCCTAGAGTATAACTTTGTTCAAGCCAATCAGTTAATGCATCTAGCAAATATGAAGAATATAGTTTGCCCAAACACAGTATTAAGCTAATTGAATGGTAGTAGCCTGGATCCAAACGTTGATCTTTCTTAAAGATCAGAACTATTATTCTGTGCCTTCAAAGTTTTGGGATGACCCCAGTCATGTTTATTTGTGAAGACAGTGGAGTGAGGATCTCTGTCCACTAATAGGGATTTAATTTGAATAATTCATTTGGGATAAGGTCTGCTCCAGAGGCCTTTCCTGAACAGAGGTGATGGATCAAGCCTTCAACTTGAAAAGGGGTCACCTCAGGCCAGTCTGGAAGAGGGCCATCAGGTTCAAGTATCTCAGGAGTATAAAGTTCCCTAGGAATAGCAAACAGGCTTTTTTAAAGGATGAGCCCCAGACTTCTGATTGAATGGAACATGGAATACTGCCATGCATTCTAGTGCCCATATTGGTAATTGCCCAGAATGCTGAGTTGTTGTTGATTTTTATGGCCAAAATTAAGCACCCCCAGTTCCTACATAGGAATTTATGAAATCCGTTACATAATGTGTACAAAAATTCAACTTGCACGTGTGATCTAACATATGGCTGAAGTCTTGCATAGCTTAGCAGAAATGTTTTAATGTTGTGCTTTGCACTGTAATTTTTAAGGAACTGGAAAAAGAGCTGGAGTTGCAAATTGGAATGAAAATAGAAATGGAAATTGCCATGAAACTTCTAGAGAAAGATACTCATGAAAAACAGGATACTCTGGTAGCCCTTCGTCAACAGCTGGAGGAAGTTAAAGCTATCAATTTGCAGATGTTCCATAAATCTCAGGTAAATGCATGAAGTAATTGGAGAGGACTCTATTAACTATGTTTAAAACATTTTAAACATACACATTATATTATGCCTCTCAACAGTCCTATGAGATAGGATCACCACTTGCTTGTTTCATAGGTGGAAAAGTGAAGCTGAGAATAACTTGACTGAGGCCACCCACTGATTCTGTGGCTGAATAGAGTTTTGAACCCAAGTCACTCCAGTCCAAGTCCAACTATCTGTCTGTCTGCATCCTGCCATCTTGTTCAGAGGTTCCCTACTCTTTTGTTTAACTTAAATAATTGATCATCCTATTGGGCACTTTGCAGACTTTCCTGTCTCTTTATGAGCACCCAGCAGTAGAGATACACATGCTGGTCTTATGTGGTTTTCATGTGCTGGTGTACACAATTTGTTGCATATGAGCAACATTCACTCTTGTTCTTGATGGCCAGAGGAAGGAGAGTTGAAACCTGCTACCAAGATTCTAAAGGCTGCTTTCCACAATATGGTTAAAACAGCTGAATGCTCAAACTAAGTTATTTAGTCACTTGACAACTTGCTACAAAGATGCAAGCAGTTTCTAGGAAAAGTATGGATGTCTCTCTATCATCTTTCTTATTGTTTCTCCCCCCCCCCCAAGTCAGATTAAGATACTCTGTGCTGATTCTGCATTGAGCCAGGGGGCTGGGCTAGATGATGTCTCTCTATCATCTTTCTTATTGTTTTTCCCCCCCGGTCAGATTAAGATAGATACTCTGTGCTGATCCTGCATTGAGCCAGGGGGCTGGACTAGAGGGCTTGTGTGGCCCCCTTCCAACTCTTGTGATTCTATGATTCCAGTTCGTATAGCATACATGTTTACCTTTCTGCTTCTTGTTGAGATGACAGATAGTACTGAGTGTCAGTAAGATAACCCCAGTGATGTTTCCTTTGTTTCTCCATGCACCCTAAAACATGTTAAGTGGCCCATATGATGCCTCTTCCAGTCATATAGTCTGTCAGTCTGTAGACATGTGTTGGGCATGGATCCCATATTTCTTTGTATTTGTTTGTGTCTAATGTTTTGTGAGGCTTTTAACGTTTTATCTTAATTTAGGATTGAGTCCAGAGGTTATTTTCTGCTGACAGTAGGCACTTTTGTCAACGGAAGGGAAGCATTCTCTCTGCTTTCTCCCTCCCATGCAGCCCCCCATGCTGTTTCTGAGGGTCCCCTTCTCACCCACAAGAGTTCAGTGGGCTGCAGTGGGAGGGGGGTCTCTGTTCCATCATCGAAGCTCTCTCTGTATCTAGTAATTCCCTAGTTTGCTTTCTTGGGTAATTCTCTCAGGTAGTTTCTCATCCACTTCTTTGGGACCCTGAAGCCCCATGACAGTTCCTTACCACCAGTTTACTTGCTCTACCCTTTTGGAAGGGATGCATATGTATGCTCTGGCACTGGGGGGAAAATTGTTGGTAGGATAAGATCTAGAAAATCTTGTGATCTGTTTTGCTAAAGTGCAAATAAAATCTGTTCCAATTTGGTTTTTGAAGTCTAAAGACAGTAATGAGTTGAAGTGAGCGGCTTGAATGTTTTTCCTTCAGAATGCAGAAACTTCATTGCAACAGAAAAAAGAAGCAATATCCTCATTTGAAGACAAAACACATCAAATGATGTCTTCTGTGAAGCAAATGGAAGCCAGGTACATTGCTTCCAGTCTAAAACACTGTAAGATATGCTCAGAATAGAGAAACACCATGTGGTGCTCAGGGTGAAGAGTTTGGCGACCTTTGAGCTACAGTCTATATATATGATCCCTCCATCAGGCCTGCCTGCCTGCTTTGTTCTCTGTCAGTTTCCCAGTCATATGGGCACTGAAGAGATGGGACCAAGAGGTAGTTGATACAGATAAAGAAGGGAGGGGAATCTGGAAGGTTGGGCTGCTCTGAACCAGGACAAGAGAGACTGTCAGTTCAGGTGGGGCATTAATAAATTGCATTGTGTGTGGTTGGAGTTTGACTGATCCTAGTAAAGAGTGCACTTTGCTAAATCAGACAGATAATGATCCAAATCCACCAGCAGAAGAGGGGATAAATTTTCACGTATTCACCTTCTTGCTGCAGCCCACTGAACTTCCCAAAATATTACTCCTAAGGAGCAGTGGACTTTGAGGAACTGTTCGTGTGATAAAGAAGGAAAAATCGACAAAAATCTCCGCTCCTTTCTGCTGCTGGAACCACCCCAGCGTTTGTAACACACCTTTGTGGGAGAATACTGAGAAGGTTGACCTACTCTGCAGCAACTTTTTGTGCCTGATGACTATGAACAAAAGGAAGGGGGGGTTCAGAGGAAGTACTTGTGGGAACAGGAACTAGTATACTTCTTTGTAGCAGTCACAACTTATATATCTTATTTTGCTTTAGATTGCAACGTGCAGAAAAAGCCAGGCAGGATGCAGAAGAGAAGAATGTCAAGTTAAAACAAGAGATGAGTGGCAAAATTGAGTCTCTGAAACAACTACTAACCCAACTGGATAGCAAATGGTACATTTACATTCTGTAATGTTACAAGAATTGATGTGCTGGTCCTACTTTGACTCGTTTGTGGGTTTAGTATTAATAGAAACAGGGTGCCACTTGCAACTTAGAAACTTGTACAGAATCTATATTCACTTTGGTATGTGGCCGTTGTACTGAACAAACAAAATGAATTTATGCCAGAAACTGCTGAGGTGTGTGCTGCAGCTATTTGTAGTTTATTAGTTGGAAGGGATCTAGACATCTTTTTCAATCTTGCCCAACTTTCCCTCATTACTACAACCCACATGGCTTTTGTCTGTGCTGCTCCCATGATTCCCAGCACAGCCTTTTGGGGAGACTGAAGGGGACTCTTCATGCTTCACCAGCGGAAAAGCTGGTTGGATCCAGTCCTATAATTTCTGATTTCTAATCCATTTATCCATACTTTAACTAAATTGTGACGCTGTGGAGAAAGTACGCAAATTGTGGAGGACGCAGGGATGAAGAAGAGAAGCTTGTATTGTAGTTTGTATTGCAGAAAATGCTCCCTTGGTGACACAGGGGGCAAGTATGCTATTCATGTCCTTGTAGTGTCCTAGGATTTTTTTAGAATTTCCAATGAGGCGTCAGTACTGATGGAAAACCAACTTTGTTATTGTTAACAGTTCCACTCTTGAAAAAGAATTAAAATCTGAGAGAGAACAAAGACAGACTCTGCAACAAGAGTTGCATCAGGAGAAGGACACTACTGCCTTGCTGAAAACGGAACTGCAGCAAGTGGAAGGGCTGAAGAAGGTACATGGCTTGGAAAACAAATTTTATCTGGGAAACAGAAGTGGGAAATAACCAGGATTTTTTTTGGGGGGGTGTGTGTTCTTGTCTGTGTGCACATTTCAGCAATTAAGCAACAGTTGAATAATTCTGTCCTTCAAGGCTAAAGGCTTTATGATGATAAGTTACTGGTAAAGAAATACTCAGTTGCTAGTGATGAATTGTTAATAGCATTTTCTTTAAATATGAAGCAACCTGAAGCAACAAATAAATGAATGTGCTTAGTTCAAAGTCTTCAGAATCTTTTCTGGATGCTTTAATAAGTTTATTTTTAAAAACTTAAAAGGCTCTGTCAAATTCAAATATTAAATGGGCTGATCAGGAATTCCAAGCCTAGAATACCGTCAAATGAAATGACTGAGCAGGTGGATCAGGGCTCGCCACTGGTCTCTCACTAGTTCAGGGCTGCAACAAAGCTGTGCTGACAGGACAGGGCAATCCTGCTAATTCCTCCTTCCTACTGCAGACTCCCAACTTGCTATTCATGTTGTTCCAGTGACACAAGCTCCTTCTGTTAGAGGAAAACTTAGTTTGAATGCAACCTTTAGTCTGTAGGTGGCCTGGTTTTGTAGCTGTTGTGATTTGGCATGGGGACCAGCTACTTCATAACTGGATACAATGATGTAGTTGCCCTACTAAACAAGCAACTGCCTTTGGTGAGTCCTCTGAAATGCTCAAGAGCTTTCTGTCAATGCCCATCCATTGTTTACGAGCTCTAGCAGAAAGGCATTGTTTAATTGTAATGTAGGTAAATGATTCCGTCTCCCTGCCACAAGCAGCTCATGTTGTATAAGGCCTATTCAAAACAGAAGAGGAAGAAGAAATACGGCTGTCTAACAGAAACATACAGCATTTTATTTTTGTGGGCTTTCCTTTTAGGAGTTGCGAAAACTGCAAGAAGAGAAGCAGCAGCTTGAAAAGATCTGTGAAGAGCAGGAGCAAGCCCTTCAAGAAATGGGACTTCACCTTAGCCAGTAATTGTTTCAATAATTCCTGTCAAGATAGGGAAATCTCTCATTACTAAGGAAGTTGCATTATGGCAACAGTAATTTATATTAACAGTAAAGAAATCACAGACCAAGACATCAACACATTTTGGTAAACTTTAAGGATTCAATTTATGCTGGAGGGCCAACTGTGTTTGCTGCAGCTTCTCCAGTGTTTCCTGCAGTAAATGGGTCAAGTGTGAAGAGCAGACATGGAGCCCCTTAAACACACTGTGGATGACAATGAGGATTGCCGCATACGGTAGAATCTTTTCCAGTTAGTAAAACTGCTGCAGGGTGAACAAGAGATTCCAGAAATTACTGGAGTAATAGAAGCATGGATTGCGTACAAAGCACCTTTGGGTCCCCCTAAGTTTGGAATGTGTTTTATTCTATAAATATTTCAGATAGCTGAAATCTGAGTCTTGCATATAAATTAGCCTTAAACAAGCTTCTCTGTCTCTTACCTGCGATATGGAAATATTATTACTATGACCTAATAAGGATTGAGTCCCTTCTGCTAAGTGAGGAATCATCCATTGGAGATAAACTCTATTTTTTGGAGGAAGGACTTCTCCTGCCAGCAGAAGTGCTTTGAATCCCACACTTAATAGTAACACAGATGCCTTCCTTTTTCAGGTCCAAGCTTAAGATGGAAGATATTAAAGAAGTAAATAAAGCGTTAAAGGTATTCCAAATCTAAGTACCTATCTGCCGTTTTCTTTGCATCTTCCCCTTTAGCACACAACAGTTTGATTTACTGGAGGCTGCAATGTTATCGAGCTTGCCCTAAACTCCTCCAGCCTTCCAAATGTGAAACACCCTAAACTCCTCCAGCCTTCCAAATGTGGCACGCTCTAACAATCATTGAATGAACGTGGACTGTCCCTACCAGTTCTTTGACCACCCATGTTGGTCTGCAGTAGAACAGCTGCATTCCAGTCCAGGAGCACTTCAGAGACCAACAAGATGGGGACAGGGGGAATATGAGCTTTTGAGAGTCAAAGCTTCCTTTGTCAGATAACACCCCCCCCCCCCCAAACTTTCTTTCACATTTTGTTGGTCTTTAAGGCGCTACTGGACTAGAATCTAATGATTTGACGGTGAGCGAAATGACCCTGCCTGTGGCTGGCTTTGGGAGGCAGCTGGCCTAGATAGCCTTTTACTGCTGTGGTCAGGGCTTTTTTAAAAAAAAGAGGTGCTGGAACACTCAAAAGGGAAATGAAGTTTTCAATCTGTATACTGAAAACTCATGCACTTTGAAACCTTTTAAAAATAATTTTGTCAAAGCGGTTCCAGAACTCTGTTCTGGCATGTTCCCCCAGAAAAAAAGTCCTGGTTGTGGTACTGTATGTTTAAAGATGAATACTGAGGACAATTTTTTGTGTGTGTTTTGTTTAAAAATTAGGGCCATACCTGGCTAAAAGACGATGAAGCAACCCACTGCAAACAATGTGAGAAAGAGTTCTCTATTTCACGGAGAAAGGTAATATTGAAGGATCAAAGCCAGCTGTATTAAATAAAATAGTATACGTCAGTCTGCATAGCATAGTTTCAGCAAGGTTACTGGGGATGATGAACTGAAACGGAGTGTAGAAGTGCGAGCATCACCTTTCAGTCCTGATCCCTGATTTGTTAACTGGTAAAGTGCTTACCAGTAACTGCACAAATGCAGTATTGCAAATGTTGGGTTGGATCTAGCAATCAGCCAATGGAAGGTGCAGATGGATATGGATCTTTTCTCGTCCGCCCGTCCCCCCGGTAGTACATTTTGATCCCAAATCAGTTGATTCCCAGAGCAACAGAATCTGTGTGGATTAATAGACCCGTGAGAACACTGCAGGTGGAAGAAACTGGACAGGGACATTTTGCACCCCTTCCCTCTCCTTCGTGTGATGCCGACTCCCTCCCCCAACTCTCGTGGCTGTTAATGCACATGGCCTCTCGACTCCAGAAATCTACTTTCTTGGAGGGGTAAGGGTGGAGGTGGGAACGGGGAGAGATCTTGAGCCAAAGATCACTACTTCCAGTCCATGGTGTTATGCCAACATTGCAGGTGAGCGTGGCTGTCCAAAAGTAAATGAGATGATTAGGTGCCAGTCTTTCACTAGAGTTGAAGAGGAACAGTCATCTCAGGGAAGGCATTGAAAGCAGAAAGTGTTATTTTCTTTCTTTTGTTGAACAATTTAAAGTAAGCATAGCATTGGTTTTGTTTAAGCCTGTGCTTTGTAAACTGGCCCCAATTCTCTTTTCAGAGTTTCCCCTTCTCCCAGCTATCAGTAACCTAGTAGAGTCACTATCTCAGCTTGTCTTACCAGTCTAATCTTGTCCCCTCTGGAGACAATCAAAACTCCACCCACATGTCAACACTGCCCACTATGGGGTGTAAAGTTTGTGCAGGGTTTCCTAAGGTAAAACAGCCCTATTGTGTGGAATTGTCTTTGTCAGTAGCTGCCTGAATAGAAGTTCCACTTGACAGCACAGATTCATACATGACGTCTAGGACAACTTGAAGTGTCCCGTAACTCAGCGCTATCATGCTGAAATATTACCAGTGTGGTCCTTGTATGAGTTTATCATCATATTTAGAACTGTCCTTAGTAAACTATGGTGTTGGGCTCCAAATGTATTGAAGAAGTAGTTGTCATTGTGTGGCCATTCACATTGCTCAACAGGCACACTTTGGTTCCTAGTGTGGTGGTGATGGTACTGCTGCTGCTAGGGAACCTACAACAGTATACTAGGATGCAAACTGTAAGGCATTTACTCTGAAATAAATTTTATTGGAGTCCATGGACTGTGGCTTGTGGACTTTTGCAGGGACTTCATCTCTGGTTTCAATCTGTGACCTAAACTTTTTGTGCTTTTTTGTCCCCAGTGCCCTCATGCCCAGCAACCCCCGTCTAGAGACAGTCGGTTGTACTTGTCTCACTGAATTCTGTGAAACGTTAACACACCTAATTGACTTTGCTTGGGAAGGCACTTCTCACTTCTCTAGTTACGTACTCCTAATCCTCTTTGTAACTTCCTTGCAGCACCATTGTCGGAACTGTGGCCACATCTTTTGCAATAGTTGTTCCAGCAATGAACTTGCACTTCCATCCTATCCAAAGCCTGTACGAGTCTGTGACACTTGCCACACTTTACTGCTTCAGAGGTGTTCATCAAATGCTTCGTAAGACATCCATTTCTTTCAAGATAACCACAGAAGACTGGACAAACAGCCAAATGTTTAATGGGCTTTGGGGGAATCTAAATTTCACCTTTCTTTATGCATCAAACAGCTTTCCTATGGAACTGTTTGCTACATTACAATGGGACAAGGAAGATTTAATTTGTAAAAAAAAGATTATAGAAATTATGAAAATTAAATATTTTGCATAGATCAAGTGCCAGAGAAAAATGTTTTAACATAAAATGTGCTTAATGTGCTAGAAGTCTGAGGTGCTCAGTTACACTTCTAGCTTTGTTCAGTATGAAAGAACTATTTTGTTTCTATTTAACTTTGTACTTTACATTTGTACATTCAACCTCTAAAACAAAAATTACTTTTCTGAACACTAACCTTCTCATGGGTCTACCTGCTGTAACAGTTCCACTTGAAAATTCCTCTAGATTTTTATGTAGTAAGTGAAAATGTCTGTATCTTCAAGTTTGTCCCTATGAATGACATTTTTAAAGCAATGTATAATTGAATGTGCCTTCACTATACTTCAAAGTAAAATAATGTATAGATTCCTGTGTTTCTAAAGCACCTATAAAATACAGATGGTGCTTACAGAATAAAGATGGTTAAATAGAATTGATCTGCACCTTCATAAGTTGTTTCTAGAAAATAGTTATGCATAAGGAAAAACATATAGGTAAAACCTGCAGCTCTTTTTGCCTAAACACTAATACGAAAGCAAGTATAATACTGACTTATAAGTACACAGTCTTGCTAAACCAATAAGGACGGAGTCTGTAATAGAAGCAAACAAATATAAGCTGCCATCTCTTGAAACCAATGTACACCATATTCATAGAAGTGTGAAACAGGTTGTGTGATGGAGGGTTGCAATTCTTGCTCCGTTGTTTATAGTCTAGCACTAATACTGCAAGTATGCATGCTGCTTTTGAGAGCTATTGAAACCTGGGGGTAGTTGAAAACAGGGATTTGGGGAAAAGGAAGATGAAGTCAAGGCTTTGATACATTCATAGGCCGATGGTTATATCAGTAAACACAGAGAATAGACCAAAGGTTTAACAAGGAAATAGCAGTTGAATTTTCATCTGTTATGGTACTGAGACATCGAGATAAAGGTATCCAGTTGGACAAAAAGGGAAGGCTGGGATACAGAAGTATAATAGCTAGGTGTTCAAATGGTACTGAAAGCCACAGGACTTGGGCTCACTCCAGGTCTGTGTTAGCAACAGGATAGTAGCAGGCTAAGAACATAATCTCAAGGAATCCCAAGAGAGAATGGAAAAGCAGAGAGAACTTCCTCACTAGAAAGGCTGGACAATCCATCAGAGAATAATATGACCCAAGGTATAGAATGAGTCAAGATGATCAATAGTATAAAAGGCAACAGAACACTCAAGGGGGGGTGTGCTTTTTAGATTTTTGCAGTGAGATATGTGATTTGTTTAAAACATTTGTAGCATGCTGATGGGGGTTGAAAGTGAGTTGTGACTGTAAAAAGTTTGTTGCAGAAATTCAGGCAAAGGCAGATTATATAGCAGAGGGGCAGGAAAAGTGAGAATTGGGCAAAATGCTGGTATGTCGATGCAGTAGGAAAGGAGGCAGAACAATCAAGGTGAGGAAAACAGAATGGGGGACTTGTCACTAATGAGGACTTGTCACTAATGAGGTAAAGCCTTTTAAGTGGAGACTGAGAGGGTATCTCCCTCAAGACAAGCATGTTGAGGGGGAAGAGCTATCATTTGTGAGTGTTGTGAGGAAAGGTGTTGCAAAACTGGCTAGAGCCCATGATTCTTCAGTTTTGAGCATTTAAAAAAAATGTTATTTACTACTTTGTGTACTTTTCTTATGATGCAGGAGTTTAGGGTGTTCCCAGTACATTCAAATGCAGAACTGGTGTTCTAGTGGGCAGCATTGAAGCAGGGAAGAACAGACATGGTAGCTTAATTGAAATGAATTGGGTGGCTTATTGAGGCACAAAGAACGTGTATTAAACAAAAAAAACATTTAAGAGGAAAGGGAAAACAAAAGTGGTGCAAGAATGTCTAAGACAATATATGGCTGCAAGAAGTAACAGGAGAGATGAATATAGTTGTTATGGTTTGTTTTCAGATTTCTTGCGTTGCTTAATGGATGTTGCATCCTATTGATTGCAGTGACTTATACTGTGTAATCTGCCTTGTGTTTCAGTTAGAAAGGCAGACTATAAAGTAAAATAAAAATACTATTTGAACCATCCTTCGCTAAAAGGAGGTGAGTGCAGGGGAGAGAAAACCATGCCATTGAAAAGCCAATAAGAAGAATAGCAGGAAAAAAAAATGGTTACTTTCCTAAGGCTGTTAATTGACACTCAGCATTTGAAGCAGTTTTTCAGTTACCTTTCAGAAGACCAGGAGCCCTCTGTTCCAACAACAAAAAAATCAGTTCAGTAGGCCCACTCTCTTCTGGATTTTTTCTACCTTTTCTTTGCTCATGGTTGGCACCAGGCAGGTGGATATAATTTTTCTATGTGAAGTTTATCTTTAGACTTGGTTGTTTTCCCAAAAGAACAAAACCTTTGTTCCTCTAAACAAGTGCCACTTGCTTTACACTCTGGTTACTTGGCTTAAAAGGAAAAGGTAAAGGTTCCCTTGCTCGAAAGCCAGTCGAATCCGACTCTAGGGTTGCGGTGCTCATCTCCGTTTCAAAGCCGACGAGCCAGCGCTGTCCAAAGACGGTTCCGTGGTCATGTGGCCGGCATGACTAAACACCAAGGCGCACGGAACGCTGTTACCCTCCCACCGAAGTGGTCCCTATTTATCTACTTGCAATTTCTTGCTTTCGAACTGCTAGGGTGGCAGGAGCTGGAACTAGAGACAGGAGCTCACTCTGTCTTGCGGCACCCGGGTCTTGAACCGCTGAACTCCTGACCTGCCACAGCCTGCAGTTCAGCGTCTTAACCACTTGAGCCACCGCAGCTTAGCTTAGGTCCACAGTATTGTTAGGGCTGTGCCATCTGTCCATTTCTTGCTTCCAGGGTTGTTCATGACAGCCTGACAACCGGGCCTTTGCTTGTTCTTTACCCTGTTCATCACACACCAGTGGATTCTAGGGGTTCTTCAAGGTGCCTGTTTCAGTACAAGTCTTTTAGGAAGACTATTGCTTTTAACTGTATAAGCAGACACATAGTTCTTCTGGCCAAACCTTTGCCTTTTGTAGCTCAATTGCAGGCATTCTGAATGAAGCATCATGATTCTCCTGCCCTTTCTGCCTGCTTCAACCCTGCCATCTCAGTAGCACCCAGTAATTTGCCAGTGACAACTTTAGTCCATGCTAGGCATCTTCTGAAGGGAGCACCGTTCTTGACTCCTGAAAATACTCACAGAATCACTTGGAATGGAGTTTTAAAAGACCAAGTAACTTGGTGCTTCTTCATTGCAATGCTATGCTTTGTGAAGCTAACCTATTAAAATCATGTTTCAAAAGGTAATTTCAGGCCAAAACCTGCTTAGAGCTCTAAGGAGTTGTCAGCAAGCCTCTCCTCAGTCCTCACAGGTAATTTTGGCTAATTTTCCTCAGAATTACTGTAGTGCCCATTGATCTCAACTATTTCTCAGTCAATACTTAAAAGCAGTGTTTTTCAGAACAGTTACACAGAGCCAGGATTTTTCCACTAAGCAAAATCTAGTTTATTCATAATGGCAAGGGCTTAAACCAACCCAATCTTAAAATGATTTAAATACTATGTGCATGACTGTCTTGGGTTCACATGGTCAGATTAACCTAAACTACTCTTCCATCACGCAGGTTTCCTTGCCTCCCCAATCCCCAAACCCATAGCATGGGGTTGGGGTTAAAAAAATACTTTTCTCCAGTTAATGGGTCGTTTTGAGAAAAGGACGTCTATGGCCAGAAATTTCTAACCAAGGAACAACACTTCTCACTTCTTCCATGTTGCAGCCCCAAGTGCCCTTGAAATTCTATTCCTGGGCATAAGGGGGACCTTCCCCACCCCAGAACAGGAGGAATGGGGAAGCCTGTGAGAAGGCAGAATTGGTAAAAACTGTCTCCACCTTCTGCCCATGGAAATCCTCCATGAGATTCAAGGCATGTCAAATAGAAGGGTACTTTGTGACTTAAAGTAAACTGGATCTAGATACTCCTGCAAAATCTTCTGGTGGGAAGATATTAGATCTGTCTCGGGGTATGCCAGGTGAACCTGCGGAACATGCTGTAGCTGTATTTCACTGAACTATCTAAACACAATTCTATATTATGTTGTTCTACCACAATCCTTTTTGAGGAAGTGAATGTTATGCTTCAGGGTCTCTACTGTCAGTTCAATTAAAAGGCAGTTATTTCCTCAAATGTGAAGAGGTGTGTGTATGCATGTATATATGAATTCACCAAGTCACATATGGATATTTGTGGTAATAGTATGCACGTCTGCTGAATTTCTTCTCCCCCCCCCCAGTCACACTGCTCAGCAGTAAGTACATTTAATATTTATAACCTGCTTTTCTTTTCATTAGTCAGATTAGCTTCCTAAGCAGTTGAATATTTTTATTTGGCTTCTAGCTGTCCCCAGCAGGCTCGGGGCAGGTTACAACAGTATATAAACAACATAAGACAACCAATTAAACTGTTTAAAATCAGTTCTCAATTTAAACCCATAAAGTTATCCAATACACAGTGACAATTATTTGATCCAATTGATGCTGCCATTCTGCCTCTCCCCCCATTCTGACAGGAACAGAGGCCTGGCTTCCTCAGACCAAGCTGTAGGCTAGTGACGAGCACCCTCCTAACAGCAACAAAGAAGGGGGGAGGGGAGAGAGAAGGATGAGATTGATTAAATGTTACTCTGCTGAAGCTGCTTAAGTTTTTAAAGGCCAACATCTTATATTTATCAATTGGCCACCGCTATGCACAAAGGGGTTATCCTCCCATCAAACACTCACTGTTATAAAAACGAAAGGCTGACGGCTTGACCTTGTGAAACTATCCTTATAAAATTTATTTATTTACTTAATTACATTTATACCCCGCCCTCCCCACAAGCGGGCTCAGGGCGCTGAAGGTCCTGCAGCCTGACCGGTATTTGAGGCTGGGAATAAGCAATTTTACCAAATGCCAGGTCTGAAGAAAGGGTATGGGGAGTGAAACAGCACCAATAAGAGTATTTTCATGCATACTCTCTGAAATAGTTCCCTGGTTTTTTAAACTGCCCCTGCAATATGTGGATGCTAAGCTAAAGCAGTGGCCCTTATTCTGCTGTCATAAAGGGGCCTCAATCTGGGTGCTGCTAAACTCAACAGAATTAAAATTGTTAGCATGGTCAACCATTCTATGTTTAGCAAAACCTGCTGTTGTCAACTGATTTCGCATTAACACTGCAGAATTTAGTTTCCAATGGGAATTAAGACTAGCCTTCTATTAAAGTCCAGTCAAATTAAACTGGATACATGTGTGTGTAAATCTTCAACAGAAAATAAATCCCATGGAGTATTTTTATTAGGACCAGTGAAAGGACAAGTTCTCCAGAAGTCTTATATCTCCCCCATCCCTTTTCACTTTAAAACACCCAGCCTGATGAAAATTCACAACACTCCAAAAAAGATTGTTCTATTGTCTCATTTTGATTGGCCCTCAAAGGATAACCAATGCAGCTACCTGAAACCTAAATTCCACCTCCTGGAGTTTGTCAGCTGAAGGTGAAACCACAATACTACTCTGACAGGCTGCTACTGACCTTTTACCTTATACAGCAAATTAAGTTTCCAGCATTGTTCAGACAAGGACAACCACATCCTTCCTCTGCTGTCAGCATTTCGGGGGATGCCTCCCCAATATTGTATTAGAGACACTGTTGGGTACTGCAATTTCCATGGTTTTCTTCCACTTTTCATTTCTTCCCAAAAGGCCAAGGATGCAACTTGACACCAGCAAACCTGTAGTGGCGCACATGGAATGCTTGCAAGATGAGGTCTTGCACTTGTGTTATTTTGATTTGTCCTCAGAAAATGTTACATGCTTTTTTGTTAGGCCAATGCAGCTCTCTGCAACTTAACAGAAAGGTTTCAGCTCACCTCTCCCATTATGACCCTCCTTTATTTTCTAGGATCTCTTTTAACTGAATTTTGGGACTGGCTGAGACATTCACGCTCCCCCCACCCTGCACTTAAAGGCCTAACTCTGGAACCCAACTCTGTTCTACATGGTAGCCACCTGAAAGTATGGGATAAATCAAGCAAGTCACAAAATGGCTGCCAGATTTCCCTACTGAATCTACACACAGCAACACATTTTCTCCAGCCCCATTTTTCCTTTCACGGAGGCCAAACACTTCAGAGAACTGGCCCCATTGCATAATTTCATACCTCCCTAATGCAGGAGAGCATTAAGAAGGAAGCAACATTCTACAGTTCACTCAGAGTTTTTCTGGTCTGATGAGAAGATCCCACCACTCAAACCTTTGAGAAATTTATGAAGCAATACACATGTTCTTGCTGTGGCCCTTGTGGTTGTCGTGGGTCAGAGGGAGGTGACTCTAGACCCATGGAGACTGATGACCTTTTGTCACTGCTTAAAAACTGCCAACAAGCTGGCCAGGGATCATTCTCTGGGGAGTAAAGGTCTGTCTGCTTTTAGAACCTCAACTGGCCGTGTTCATTATTGGGTGTTAGCAGACCAGGCAACAAAGCCCATTTGGGCAACACTACCTCCCTCCCAGAGATGGGGAGAGAGAAAAAAACCCTCCTTGACATGGCAGCACAGCAAAGTGAGTAAGAAAGTGGCCACAGGTGGCCTTAGGTACTTACTGATTGCAACAAGGAGGTGAGAAAACACCAACAGGCAGGGAAGTAGAGGCACAAGGCTGCAATCAAAGTTCCCAGTGTGGAGCACCAAGAAAAACTAATTCCTCCATTGCCCCTACGCACCAACAGCTTTGCCTGACCCATCCTCCCCCCCCAAAGCAGGCTCTCTCAGTAATGAGAGCTTGCTTATGTAATAGGTGTTTATGTCTACTCCAGGTTAACCCTCTTCTCTACGCTTACACCCATGTAACTGGAATGGCTGCAAGTTCTTCCCATTTATCCAAACCTCCCCCTCAAGTCACATACATACACATTCAAGCTATTTCAGGCAACAAACTTTGCTATAGCAGACTAGTGCCATCAATATACAGGGCAGATCTTTCTGTATAATGCAACAAGCTGGGTGGTGCTTTCATTTGGATTATGTGTTCACTCCCACCTACATCGCCAAGAAGTGAAACCTAACTTTAAACAAAGCTGCATTGTGTAGCTTCAAATGAAGTTAATTAGTTTTCCTCCAGATGAAGTATTTATCACAATTACTCACTTGAAATCAAGAAAAGTTCCAGTTTTAAAAAGGATGTTTTATTTCAACATTTCACTTAGCGCAAATACACCAAAAAGTAAATCACATTACAATGAAAGATTAAATCAAGGCCTCAATTTTCATACGAACACCAAGACCAAAATCCTAAAGGTAGCTGTATTGCGTCTGATTTCCCCATTTAACTTAAAAAGCTTAAACGTGCCTTACAAGATATTAAAAGAAAAAACTAGAACTAACATGCCAAATGTTCACTTTTGAGTTGCCAACACAGCTCCTATATCTTGTTTGTACAAAAAGCATGTTCCTGAACATGCACTGAAAACAGTTTGGTGTTATATGGTATAAGAGCAACACTTAACATAATTGAAACAGCTTTAACCTAAATACGCTTACTGCTCAAATACGCTCCTACAACAAAAACTGGAAAAAATCTGAAAATTGTTTAACAGGAAATTCTTTACTTGACTGTTACACTCTAGATGAATGTTTCAGTAGATTCAAAAAATACTGAACCTGAATGTTTTAAAATGATCCTGATTCACTTACAAGTAAAGCATAAATCACAAGCTTGTATTGCAAAACTGTTAAACTTAGTTTTTTGTTTTTTAAAAAAAGTTGTCAAAAAGTCAGATGACCGGTTTACATTCCCCAGCCACCACTCATGTTGGACATGTTAGACATTCCAGCCATGCCATTCACTCCCATGGATGCCCGATTGCCGCTACTATAGTAGCTGCTGTTCATTGCACTCTGGTTACCTACAACAGATAACATACATTAGACAGTTTAATGCAAGAGTAACAGCCACAGCAACACACCTCCTCCTCCCCGCATAACCCAATTACCCCCCCTTGTATCACTTTGCATATTTCTGTACTATTAAAAAGACAAATTTCCTTCTGATTAATGTTTCATTAAAGTTCAATGTTCTATAATGCCAACTGCAAACTACTTTCCCAAATTTCCTATAAGCCTGTGCAAAGGAAATCCTAAAACATCTTCATGCCTTCCTTCTATTGTAAAGAATAGTACACATAACACTTCTCACACCATGAAATGACATAGAAAGTGACCCAGACTAGCACTGCACCAGCAAACAATTTAGTTTTAGACAAAACTGGTTTAATCAGCATTTACAAGGAAACCCTTTCCTTTGCTCCTCTGAACTTTTGATTTCCAAAGTTCCTAAAAAGTAGCTAAAACCAAATACTTGAGACAGTTTGAACATATTTGATGTTACTTTGCCAAAGAAATAAATCCTTACAAAAATATACTAGCCAACTCTTACACACACCCATCTAAAACTAATAAAAACATCTTACCATATCCGCTCATGCTGCTTTGACCACCATAGCCTCCTCCATAACCCCCACTCAACTGTTGGTTAGCTGGACCACCATAACTGGATTGGCTTCCTTTCAAGTTAAGGACAGGTATTTTAAGACCTTGATTAGCATCTTATTATTTAAAAAGAGCCTATAGAGAACATACAACCTAAAAACAGCCAAATTCTGCTACCTGGCCTCTAATTTGAAAGATTCTTCCTATTTGCTTTCATTGTTGGGGAAGAATTTGCACACAGCTGTTACAGTTCCAATTATTAGAAAGTGATGTTTTTCCTTTGTGCCATTTTTATTTTACTCTTTGCAGCCAGAAGGCACTTCAGATGTAATCAACAAATACACACACACACACATCTCAAGTGGTAATAGGTGACAGATATATTGGCACTTGCTTAGCTTTTATACATGCATCTTTTAAGCGGAATGCCAACTGGTGGCTACAGATATTCCATTTTAGTGCCTAGTAATTCTATTCTAAACTACAGACTTCATGCAAAATAGCCTTCCATGTTTCTAAGAAAGCTAATAGCAGCCACTATGTAGAGAATACAACCAATGTCTGTTCTCTCAGTAGCTCTGCAAAACTTTTTTGCAAGTTGAATATATGAAGTTTGCTTTTTTAAATTAACCCTTTTATCTTGTAAAACACAAAATCTATGCCACCTGAACCATTCTACAAAGTGCTGTAAAAGCAGCACACATTCCAAGCAACAGATGAAACTAGCCACCACTTGTCAGAATAAAAACGTTTTAAAAACCAGAAGACAGACTTCAGAATTAATCTTTTTAACTTCTGTACCCAAATTTTAGAGTGGTTCCTCAGAGCATCTGGTGAAAGAGAAACCATCATGACAAACTTACCAATAAAATTCCACCCAGAAGCATAAAGCCTTGATTTAAAAATTGACAGCTACTATCAACCACTCAGTCACTCATACCAGCATTCAAATAAAAAATTTAAGCCGAAATACTACAATCAATACCTAAAAAGGTTTATATACCTGCCAGCGTGTTAGTGTTCCAGTCTTGAACGACACCTTCTGTTTCTTTGACTGTGATTGAAAAATATTGAATTTCAATTATAAAGTCACTCTGATAAGTAGGCTCTTATCTGTATAGGATTATCCAGCTTTGGAAAACCTTGGCAATTAAAATGAAAGTAAATTGCTTGCACATACCCATTGCTCCCATCATTTGACTGCCATATGCACCACCACTTCCTCCAGCTGTAGAATTCAAGAACAGTTCTACATATCTGTGTTCTGAGGAAATACAAACACAGTTAATGAGTTAACTCCTAAAATTCATATGCCTTGATGGACAAACAAGTATCTTTGATTATTTACCAAGATTAACAAGCAATACCAACATGTATATTCAGTGGAATCCTGCCATATAGAAACAAAGCAAACAACTGTACAAAAGAAAAAACAGCTTAACTTACGCATATTTGCTTTATCTTTGGACATGGCAGCGACAGCATCCTCATGAGTAGCAAATTCAACATCTGCCTCCCCAGTTACTCGACCATCAGGTCCAATTTCAATGTGGACTCTTACAGGATTCAGAGGTGAAAAGAACTATGTAGAGAATGTCAAATAAAAGCCATTGTAAATTTGTTTGATAATTCTCATATGATGCTTGCCCAAAAGAACTGAAGGACAATATATATGCACATGTACACTCCAAAAATAGTCTGGAAAAATAAGCCTACTTACATTGTAAATGTCATTTTCTGTAGCTCTGTATGGTAATCCTCTCATATGTACACAGTGGCCAGTTGTGCTTTGAAAAGTAGAGGATCCGTCGCCATACCTATGATCTGACATTCCTGTGGAGAGAAGAGTCCATTCTAAATCTTGTGTATGTAGAAAAAGTTACCTCATTTGCCCTAATCAAGAATCCTTACCTCTTCCAAACCTATCAGATCCAAAGCCATAGCCATCATTATACCCATTGTAGTCATCATAGCCACCATAGCCTGCAAGCCAGAATTTAAAATAACATTGAAGCAAAACCTCTACAGGTACATTAATTACAGGGCAATTATATTTTAAAAGCGGGACACGCACCTCCACCATACGCACCACGTCTCATTCTTTCAAATCCACTTCCTCGGCCAAGGCTATTATAGCCTCTTCCCACACCTGGCCGATCATAAGGACCTGGTCTCTGCATGGCCATTAGTTTGCGGGGAGGATCATAATGAGTACGCACTTCTGCTCTGCTGCTCTTGAAGATTTCAATGTACCTAAGGAGGTTTACGCATAAAAGTAGCTAAGTTTTACTTATCTTGCACACCACTTTATACAAAGCAATACATTTTAAACCACAGCCTTGGAACTGGCAATTTTAAGCCAGAATTGTTTTAAAAATTATGACTCTTAATCCAAGGCTAACAAATTCAATCACTGAGTATTTGTAAGCTCATTTAGTTATCCCAGCCTTAAGGCTTAGGGAGAGCAAACTGGTTTAATCTTCAGGACAATCAGAATTCACCCTGGAGGGAAATGTCCACTCAACAGGACCCACATTTTGCTCATATGGCAATACGCAGAGATAGGGTTAAAAAGCCAGCCTCCACCAGAATTTTAACCCACATGCACACTTCAATGTGTGTGCTCATTAACCCATTCTTTGCTTTTGCATGGCACATAAGCATAAAAAGTGCATGCTTTAATTAAGTCACAAAATTTAGAATAAGCCTTTGTAACATTTTGAATATTATGTTTATGTGGAAAATTACAAGAAAATGTTACATCAATGTATAGAACGTGTTTAGAAATTATATTTTTATGGTAATAAGAAGCTAAGTGTCTTTAGAACTATAGGCATAATTGGTGCTATTAGAAAAATTTAAAGCCATACTCTCTCAACTTCCTGAATTGTGAAAATTAAACATATTTAACAGCTTTAAGTTATCTACAGGCTAACAGCAGAACTAGAATTTCAGCTAGTCTGCAAAGATATGAAAGAAAAAAAACATTTACAACTTAAATTGGAGATGTTAGTAGGCTATGGCATTACATATTATGAGGTGAGCATTTCAGAAGAGAGAATATGGATTTAATTACAGTTTACCATAAGAAGAGCGACATATCCAACCAACCATCCATCCCCACCTGTGCCCTATTCTTTCCTTGTGTTTCTTTAGAGCCTTTTCAGCTATTTCCTGTGAAGCAAACTGCACGAAGGCCTCCCCCGTACTCCTCCCCTGGAAGTCCACCGGCAATGTTATCCCATTTGGCACGATTTCCAACCCTTCAACCCAAGGACAAATAACCCCAGTAGGGGGGTAATATTAACATCACAAGCCCAATCATGATTTTCTTATAGCTTTAAAATACACCAGATGTTATACTTTAAATTTCAGAATACCATTCTATTAACACTGTAAGAAAAAATACAAACACTATTTGACAGATTCTTAACTCAGCCTGCTTGCAAAACAACTACATTTCTACAAATTTAGATCAATATTTTCTCTAATGAACACAGATTGTGTTAAAAACAATAAAAGCCATATTTTACTAAAAATATTAATTATTTGTAGCCTTTCAATTTAAATTCCTTTAAAAATACAGTAAGATCAATTATACAATCATAACAAGCATCTGTTTAAACTTGCTTAAATCACTACATGCAACATTCAAAGCTAGTAACGAAATTAAAATTTTACACTTTCATATTTATTTCAACAAACTATAAATGTACACAATAAAGTAGGATCTATGAAACAGAAAAAAATTAATAAAAAATCTAAGTGGTGCAAGTTGATCATATCATATTTTAACATAAAACACATTAAAATTTATTCTGACTACTGTAATGCATTCCAAAGATTCTAGTTTAAGGTTTACTTCTATACTTCAGTCTACTCCTTGTTTCTCATATGAACAGTATTTCCATGCCAAGCCAGTTTTCATTATGCAAACAATTGTAAGATACTGAATTGCAGAACTATCTTATAACACACAAAATGTCTCTTCTGTACCTTCATTGCAAACACTATTTCACAAAATTTCATTCTACTCTTTCCACCAAGCTAAGCAATATTATTGCAACAATTATTCATCTATGTTCCACTCATGACATTTTTAGTTAAGACATACTGAGCAGACTGGAGTTGTTAAAGTACTTTTGCTCCAACTTATCAGGATCTATTTAGACAACATATTATCCAAACCCAAGGTCTGCAGCACTAAATTTAAATCAACCTAAGTTGATATTTGAAATTTTGAAAGCAGTTCCCAAATCATAATAAATCAGGGTTTGGTTTAGCTATGGTTTACACAAACCTGTTGCAAAACTGGCAGTTTAGTCATGTTTTTATTAACATAACGAGGCATTAGTTCAGCACTTCTAGAATTCTAATCTTTACAAATACAGCTATAGCTTTCATTTATACCCCACATACCTGAGAAGAACTGAACAATTTCTTCCTTGCTACAACCAAATGGAAGTCCTCTAAGCCGTACAAAACCATCATTAGCTGTATCAGGGCTGTTAGGACCAGTATGCTTCAGAACCCAATCCATTTCAACGTTGTTTGACTTGAAGACTGGAAGAGGCACTCAGAATTAATGAATTTCAGAATTTGGCATAAAAGCTCAATGCACAACAATCATTTGGAAGACAGATTCACATTACATTCACAAAAAAGTCATGCATCTAAACTCCACCCAACTCAAAGGCTAGTCAGTTACTATGTCAATTCAATCCAAACCTTCAACATATCTGTGTCCCATTGTTTCTCTGTCTTTTTTCAGTGCTAGCTTCACATCTTCTTCTGTTTCCAGTTCAACAAATGCTTCTCCACTTGGTCTTCCTTCCCTTGTGTAGATAAAACGGACCCCTGAAGATCCATTTAGTATTTTGCATTCTAAGAGAAAGCAGACAACAAGTTTAACCCACAGACCATGGGTGGAAGTAAATCCTGAGTTCAGTAAAACCAACTCTGCAATTTTAATTATACATACTGAAAACTTATTGGAAGCAAGTGTACCTTCCTCTGAAGTAAGAAGACTCTAGCCCAAGTATGAAAACCAGAGATAAAAGCACAGATGAACACAGAGCAACACCAAATTAAACAGGCCCTGCCATGAATTATCTAAAAATGAGCACTGTAAAAGGTAAGAGAACACAAAGAGTTAAAAAAAGGAGAAATATAAGAAATAAATCCCCAAAACAATTCACCATTTAAGGATGGAACTTTGTTCCCATCTACTGTATTTTCAGAATCACATTTCTTGAAACTAGTTACTTCACTACAGTCATATCAACATACTTAAATCTGTACCTTCAAAAATGTGGCTCTTTACTGTTATCTAAGCCACCTGGAGTCATGGGTAAAGGCAGAATGAATAACAAAATTCACTCTTTTAGTCAAAACAGTTAAGTAATATCCCCTCTTATCACAAGGAACCCAGTACCTTAGTACTACCCCATTTGGTGGCAAAAGACTGAAATGAATCCATCCTGCAACCTAAAAATAAAACACCAAGGAGGGAACAAGACGCTTACAGTCTTCCCATTCTTAAAGGATATTTGAAGCCCCGAGGAAGTATACCATGAATGCCATGTGGAGTGGGGGAGGGGTCGAAAAAACCAGGAAACAGCACTTACCCGAAAAAAACCTCTGTACCTCATCTGCAGAGCAGGACCAGGGCAACCCACGCACTTTCACGACATAACCCTCCCCGCCTTCGGCGTTCAGCATCATACTGGAAGTGAGCGTGGTCTCAGTTTCGCCTTCTGTTGCTACGGGGCAGACAAAGAAATCGCCACACTGAGTGGGACCTAACATCTGTAACCCAACACACCCGTACCTGTAAACTTCACGCTTGCCCACACCTCCCACACTTTTTTGTCACCAAAAAAAAAAAATCTCCCCCACGTACACATCGCAAACTGAAATCCTCCTCCGACGCAGCGCAGACGGTTTTAAGGGTTTCTTCACCTAACCCAGAAGGCCTATCGGCGGTGAGCGCTAGGAAATGGCGCCGAGCGGTTGTTTGCGCTTCCGCTCGGCCGCTCTCTGGCGCCGCCTCCGCCTCACAAAGAATAGGCCTCAGACAACCGCTGGCAATTTAGAAACAAGTCGGCTGTGGAGCGCGATACTTGATCAATGCAGAGGCTCCAGAAATAAAGACTATATTTAACGGCCACTAAACTGAGAGGACACCCACCCAGCTCACCTGTTTCTAAAGTCTGGCGCGGCGTGGCCGACAATAAAGCACAAGGAGCATGCGCGCACTTAAACCATAGAGCGCACGCGTATTACCGGGATTTCCCCACACACACCCTTCAAGGGCTATCTACGCATGCTCTGAGCAACCACCACCTCTCGCGATTGTAAGGCTTCAGCCTACAATGTAAGTAACTTGCACAAAACCAAATATAACAAGTATGAGTCACAATTCATAAAATCGAGCAGTAAGGTCCTTCTTCCCCCCCACTTTGTTCCAAAATCTACACAGCCCACCGTCTTGCGCATGCGTCCGAGAACAAAGCCATCGTCCCCCAGTCCGCGCCAGCTCTCAAGCCCCGCCTAACAAAATAATTTAAACATTTCGAATATAACCAAGGGAGCTATCCATGTCAAATCAGAGACAATGTAGCACTCAGATTTCACTAGCCTTCATATTTTATCGTTTTGGACGAATACCATAGTGCCCCTAACCACGGGAAGCAGTTATTAACTGCTTTCCAGCGTATTTTGATCTTTTCCGAAACCGATTTACAATTCCAGAACTAATCGGGGGACAGCGTGCTACGTTTTCATAATCGCAAAGGGCAGCTGCATTCTCTACGAATACCTTGCTCACGTCAAGGATTACGTCCCAAGTGATTTCACTACAGCTTCCTTTTAAATTAGCAGCCCGAACCTACGCAGTCCACTGATTCATAAAGAGCGCGCAACTGCACAGCAGGAGCTACTAGTGCGCTTGTGAAGCTCTATTCCTGCTCTATCAATGTAACACTTCCGGAAACAAGGCTCGACTCACTCGCAAAAGCCCAGACAAGCAGCGCCCGATTCGGGGGTGGGCGGGGGCATAAAAGAAAGAATGGCGGATTCGCAGTGAATCGAACCAGCCTCCAAAAGAGGGTGGCGCCAGAGACGAAGGGGGAGAGCAAGGGCGTCAGCCCGCCTGCATGGATTGGCTAAGCAGAGGCGGGAGTCTTCAAGTGAAAGCGCGGGAGTCGCTTCGCTCAGTTCTTCTTGCAGAGCGCGGAGCCAGCGTATGATGCACTCTCCAACCAAACGCCTCTGTCCCAGCCCAACCATCTCCTTGGACCGGAGCTTCCGAAAGCGCCTCAAGAAAGTTTCAATTGAAGGGAATATTGGTAAGTGTTAATCTGCTAGGTTTACTAGCTCATACAGTGATACTTTTTCGTCTGTTCTCCTTGAGTTCTGAAAGGGACATATCCTAGCTTGGTTTAAGGGAGACTACTACTATAAAACGAACGCTTGTGTCCTTGTACTACGAAGGATGGCTGCTCTGCTACCACGGCAGAGTAGCCTCCCACGACAAACAAAAAACTGGCGCCACTTTTCAGGAAATAGTACTACGAGAGGGACCGGGATCTAATAAGCGAGTACTACAGTAAACGTCATTGTGTTTTCGTACTATTTTTACAGACCAGCACCATCCTTATTTTCAAACCATTGGCGTAAAGGATGGAACTTAAATTAGTTCACTAGTTTGGCTCTTTGATACCCCAGGTTCCATTTCGTTCCCTCCCTCTGATTTTTACAAGACATACTGTACTATTCAGTATTGTGTCCTCTGGAAATTAAAACTCAAGTCACGTATGACAAAATATCAATCTATTCCAAATCAGAACTTCAAAAGGAAGTGGTAACATAATTTAGGGTGCACATAAAAACACACAGAAGCTTTTGGATAGTTGGAAATCTTAGAAGATGGCTGTGTACAAGAAACCACAGCCCTCTATCCTATATTACCCAATGTCTGATTACAGTGTCCACTAATTTTTTCCACAGCTGCAGGGAAGTCCACATTTGTACGTATACTAGAGAAATACAATAATGAATGGGAAGTAATTCCTGAACCAATAGCTAAGTGGTCCAACATTCAGACATCCGAGAACGAATACAATGTAAGTATTGGGGTGAAAAGAGGGCAGTAGCAAATTGGTGTTTTTAAAATAATATTTTTACTATATCCTGCTATTCCTAAGAGTAGTCAAATAAGCCAGAGGAAAGTATTTTAGGTTTAGACAACTCAGGTACAAGAACTCAAACTTCAAATAAAAGATTTGATATTGTAAGTGTTCAGATTCAGAATACTTTATGCTTTGCATAAACCACACATATATATTGAATGTGAATTTTACTTCCTAAAATGAGGTGAGTATAAATCAACAAGTCAACTATAAATTCACTTTTGAAAAATTCCATTTCTGTTTATCAGGAGCTTTCAACATCACAAAAGAGTGGAGGAAACCTGCTTCAGATGTTGTACAGTAAGCCTACAAGATGGGCTTATACCTTCCAGACACATGCTTGTTTAAGTAGAATTAAAGCACAGTTAAAACCCATCTCTGCCAAACTACATGAAGCAGAACATCCTGTGCAGTTTTTTGAGAGATCAGTCTACAGTGATAGGTAAGAACATTCACTTCATCACACCTACTAATAACAGTAAATTAAGAGGCATCTTTCCAAAATGCTATGAAGCGGCCTACCAAGAATACATTAGGAATAGTCATTTTGATGCAAGAAGTTCCATAAATGTTAAATGAAGTCTTTAGAAGTGTTACTCTTGTACCTTCAAGTATTTAGCATGTACGAAAGGAACCCAAGTGGGAAAATATCCATACACTACCTGAAACATCAACATTTTCCAACATTAAGTTAATATTAATTCAGCAATTAATACTATATTTACATGTTGGATGCAATATTCTTCATATTCTGATTTGGGTAGTTGCAAACTTTTCATTTATAATCCATACAAATCAATAGTTTCAATAGGGCTATGCCCACTTGCCTGACTTGACAGACAAAAGTGAAGCTAAGGAAAGGTTTTAGATTTACTATCCACTTTTTCTACAGAAATTCACCTTAAGTGCTTACCATTAAGACTCACTGGGTCTTGCTTCCAAGTATGCAAATGTTTTATATTGCAACCCTAGTTAACTATTTATTAACATTTTCATACTCAGTCATGTAATAAAACTGTCTGTTTTATAGGTATGTCTTTGCCTCCAATTTATTTGAATCAGGAGACATCAATGAAACAGAGTGGGCTATTTATAAGGACTGCCATGCATGGCTTCTGAAACAGTTTGAATCATCCATAGAGTTAGATGGTATTATCTACCTCCAGACAACCCCCCAGGTATGCTTTTTTTCAGTCCAGTGTCGATAACATAGTATGGTACACGTCAATGCCATCTGGATATTCCTCTCTACAAATAAGATGCATAGTTTATAGATGCAATATGTTTATAGATTAAATACAATGGCTGTATAAGAATTTGTGGTGCTCTGGAATTTATAATTGTACTGTGGGAAATCTGATTGTCCAGCCTCTGGCTAAATTAAGATTTAACCAAATCCTGTTTGCTGACCACACTTCAGACCTACCTCTTCAGCCTAGCTACTTATCAAGGTGAAGGACCTTTCAAAGTTAGTCCTAAGAATTATGATTACCAGTGTCTGAAGAAATATCACTGTGGGGCAACACACACAACTGCACTACTTTAGTTTACCCTTAAAAAACTAGTTTAAATACACAATATGTGTATTCTACTTACCTAGATCAACCGTAGTCCAGAGAATAAATCTAACACTAGACCTCACAATCTTTCTGATGTCAGATTACCTCAAGAGATTCCACATTCTAATCTGTAGTCACTGTTGCCTAGAGACATGCACTGTGAGACTCTCAAATGCCTAAACAGAGTCTTCATGCTTGTAGGATTGTAGGATATTAAGAAAACCAAACTTGTTAAAATAAGCATTAATCATTAACACCAAGGCATTTCATTGAAAGGACTGGTCTTAATTATTTTCACACACAGTGAAGCAACATTTCTTAATTTTGCATTTCTGTGCTTTACTATGCTCACAAAAGTAGGCTCTTTCAGTGTTACATAGGCCAGTTTCAAAAAGGGCAAGTTCTTAACTTCTAAAATCACTGACGCGGCCAGTTTCAAAAAGGGCAAGTTCTTAAGTTCTAAGAACTTGTCCTCTAAAATCACTCACTTACAACAACCAAAGCAACATAAACAATATTAGTTGAAACCTTTATTTGTGGAGTACCAGCTGAATTTAGAGTGTTTTCCACATAGGCCACTGTGAGTTTTCCTGTCACTGTTATGCTGCCAATGCAGCACAGCAACAACTGGGCTTCCCAAATGGTACAGGTTTCTCCAGTTTCCCTGCCTCAGCCCCACAGCAACAGCCGTCCCCATTGCACTATGGGGCTTTTTCTTTTTAAAAAAAGAGTAATACATTGATGCAGATATATGCCTTTCCCCATATACTTCCATAATGAAAGGGAATTTTTTAAAATATAACCTACACAGATTATAATAATTGCTGATCTATTTAAGAGCATCCGCTAATGGAGGTGAAAATGGCAACCTCACTGCCAGGGAAAATGGCTGCCATGTGGGTGGAACCAGGAAAACCCAAGCTTTCCCACCCACAAAGCAGCCGTCCAAGTATGTGAGATTAGAGAAAATCTGGGGGAAACCCAGGAGGTGCACAATTCATTATAATGCTGTGGGGAAGCAGTGAATGCTTCTGATGGCCTGACAAGGCCAGAAAGGCCCCTGACAAGGCCAGAAAGGCCTTCTGCAGACTGTGTAAAATGGAATTCTTCAGGAGGGTATTTTTATAACAAGAAAAGGGTTGTAGTCTCAGTGTCTGCAATAACATTATTGGCATTGTTTCTTGGATGTATTATACTGTATTTCATTGTTTCCTTGATTGGTTTGTTGGATTTATATTCGCTTCTTTGTAAATCTCACCAAGTGACAACAGTGGCATACATTTCATGAATGCGATAATCATGCTGAGCATTATCTGTCTGCTAGAGGGTATAAATTTATGGCTTTTAAAAACCTAGAAATGCATGGAACGGCTGCACTGCAGAGGCAGAGAAGAAGAACAAGGAATTCAACTGGAATTTCTGGAGAGTCTTCACTATAAGCATGAAACCTGGCTTCAAGAAAGGACAATCAAGTAAGCATTTCTAGTACTTCACTGTTACACAGACTTGCTATGCAAAGTAATATCTATTCCATTCCTTTTCATTTGAATGAGGTGGGTAGTTGCTGGTATCTGAAAAACTGTGTGTACACATGAAGGCTTATAACTTTGTTGGTCTTAAAGGTGCCACTGAATAAAACTTTGTTGGTCTTAAAGGTGCCACTGAATAAAACTTTGTTGGTCTTAAAGGTGCCACTGAATAAAACTTTGTTGGTCTTAAAGGTGCCACTGAATAAAACTTTGTTGGTCTTAAAGGTGCCACTGAATAAAACTTTGTTGGTCTTAAAGGTGCCACTGAATAAAACTTTGTTGGTCTTAAAGGTGCCACTGGACTCAAACTTTGTTTTCTTCATCTGAGATACTGTGAGCTAAGGACGCATGTTCAAATCTCAACTCTGCCATGGAAGTTCAATGGACGGTCATGGGCCAGTCACACTTTCAGCCTAACCTTCCACAATGGGCTGTTGTGAGGTTAAAATAGGAGATAACTGTATCGTAAATAAATTATTACTGTTAAAATATGGCAGAACAGGGGTCCCCAATCTCAGTGCGCCTGAGAACAATGTGGGCGTAGAATGTTTTCCACAGGACAAACTACAACAAAAAATAATTGACGGAAACCCATATCACTGTCTCTGAACACTTGGAATTGTGACTGGGCAGGATCACAAAATGGCTGCCATGGGATACTGGGACCAATCACAGAATGTTCAGAGGTTGCAAGTCAACCATCCTCATACAGTGGTGGCAGCAGTCTCTGAACTGGTATTCCTGTGGCCACAACAGTGATGCCTCCTAAATTCTTCTGAAGCCTTTCCAGTCCCACGGAGTTAGAAGAATGCCTGGACTGGCTGTTTGGGGGCAAAGCAAATGAGAACCACACTGGATACCGAAGGGCTGTACAGATTAAAATATACTTACAGTACAAACTATTTTGCTTTGTAGGATGGACTTTGACAATCTTAGAGACATACCAATTCTGGTTTTAGATGCAAATGAAGATTTCAAAAATGATGAAATAAAACAGCAGTATTTATTGGATAAAGTAAGTATAATGAATAGTATCTCATCCATCCTTCCCTTAGCAGGGTTTCTGAACTTGAGTTCACCTTCCTGTTTTGCATTTTAGAATTGAATTCATACATTTAGAAAAATTAGTACACCAACAGTGTGGTCCTAGCACCATTGATTTAAATAGACTTCAAAAGTGCAGCTACTATGATTGCACTGCAAGCCCCCTTAGAATTGTGTACTTTAAATTTATAATCTTTTACTGGTTAATCCTTTTCCCAGACTAAAAAAGTGAAAGATGCACCCTTTTTATGTTTTTAAACACAAAAGAAGAGCTAGGAATTCTTATTTACGTGATAAATTAATATAGGAAGACTGTGTACTATAGATTAAGACTGTGTAATCCAGAAGAGGTCTGGATAACTTAGTTTTGTTTTGTTTTTGGGTGGGACTCTGAATACTTTCCTAAATACCTTTCCAACTCTGTTATTCTATGATTCTCACATGTTATTTTGACAGGTCAAGGCTTTTTTGACTGCTTTGGAACAAAGGCACTTGGAAAACTGCCATTGTATAAACTATCTGAAATGGGCACACAGTACCTGCACTGGCAAATAATCTTAATGCTGTTTTTCTGCTATTTGAACATGAGAAGGCTGCTATATATCTGGAAATCAAGAAGCTTTAATGCAACAACAACGAGACACTAGGATTGCCAGAGGCACTCATTTTAGGACTGGAATGTTTTGAAGCAAGGGTGATTACTGTCTTTTGTGTATTTCCAAGGACAAAACGTTGTCTGGAAATAACTTTACTATACTGCATTACTAAAAATTGTTGTACTCTTTAATTGTGATAGATTATGTATTTATGTCCAACTGATTAAATTTGTACCTTAAATGATTTAGCTATAATAAACATTCTATAAATTCAGAGTTCTGCAGCTATTTCACCTAGAGCCAGTTCATATAACAAGCAGATGGATATTACTGCATAACCATTTTGCTAAATTAATATTATCAGATTTGTATGTTAAACACTAGGATGATCAAAAATATGCTACAAACTCCTAAATCCAGTACCATTTTATTTCTCACAGGAACTAAATATTCTACAGATTTACCGAAAATGATTGATAGCTTCAATTTCATTTTTTAAAACACTTTAGGTTTCTGGAAAACGTTCAGAATGAATCCTTTAACGTACATTATAGTGTGATTCTGGGTACACTTATGTAGAATCATTTTCAGTACTAGATTCTTCAGATGGATGAAATAGGTTAGAATGACAAAATGATGATTGTCTTTTTATATATAAAGGCGATTTGTCCTTCACCACTATTGGAAACGGAGATGTTTTAAACGTTTCAGGGTGGTTTCCAGAGCCTACTTTTAAGATAATAGCTGAAAGGCTTAGTTTGAATGTAGGCCCAAGCAAGAAAACTAGGCACTCTCCGAATAATAAAAGGGGGCTGTTAGAGCAGGATTAAAGACGAGAATATGGCGGCAGCGTTACCCTTTTAGCGTTTGCGACAGCAGTGTACGACGTTATGCTTTGTGCGGGTTTAATGGGGGGGGCGGGTAGCGCGCCTCTCTCCAACCAGCCACTAGGCCAGTCTCGCGATCGCCACGAAGTCACGTGTCACGTCTCCCTCCATTTCAGGAATTTCCCTTTATCTGTTCACCAAACAAATAACTTCTCCCCGCCCGGTGCTCAAGGGCAACCGTTCTCAGACAGGTTCTTTCAACCCTCTCTGGCGAGCTACGGGCCCGGGGTAGGTTCCTGTGTGGAGCTCCCCCCGCCTTGCGGCCTACGCCACGCCACTGTCATACACCCTAGGCCTCGGAATGGCCGCCGCAAGCGCAGCACGCAGGATTGGGCAACACCCACCACAATGGCGGAGGCAGGACGTGTTGAAAGAAAGAACCGAGGGGAGGGGGGGAGCAGTCCTGTCACGCTCCCTACCGAGGGAGAGATCTAGGGGGGGGTCAAATTCTTACCTTCCCCCCAAATACACACAGGCGAAGAGGGAGACCCACTTAAAACTCCAGAGTGCGCGGCGGGTTTGAGGCGGCTACCTCAAGGCCCCTCCCCCGATCTGCGCCAGCGTTCCAAGAGCCGCAGCAACGGCCTCAACGGTCGCCGGGCCGCAGATTCTTTCCTCGTGCCAACCGCCAGTCGGCAAAGCCCACTCACCGAGGCCGGGGATCTCGGGGCCAGTCTCTTCGGTATGACACGGATCCATCACGTCTGGTCTCCTTTCGGGTTTTTAGACGATCTCCTTCCTCTTCTTCGCCCGGTAGCGAATAAATCAATCAAGCAGCAAGCTAAACAATAAAAGAAGACGGGCCCCGATTAGCACAGCGCTGCCGGCCCGGATCCTTCCCGGATCTAAGAGTAGTCCTTCCCTCCCTTCGAGAAAATGAGGCCGGCGCGAAGGAAAATAAAATACGCCACCACGCGCCTTTCGTTATCCCCCCCTCGACTCACCAAAGCTTCCTCGCAGCTGCTCTTCGCCTCTATAAATAACTCCTTCCCCCACTTGTAGGCTTGTGACATCAGATTAAGTAACCCCTCCCCATCCCCAACCAAAGGAACCAGCCAATCGCCTAGTTACAAAGGCACAGAAGAGGCAAGCATCCCCGCCGCACGCACTCGCCGCCCCCCCTCCCCCCGCCGCCCTTTTAAAGTACCAAGGATGGTTGTGTTTTTAAGACAGCATCTTGGAAAACAGAGCTGGGAAGAAAGGCCTTAATAGTTATGACCGTTAGAATTGCCATCTTCAGCCAACCTACTAGGAAGTAAATTCTACTCGAGTTGCAAAGCCAGCCTGGTTCCAGAAACAAAGAAAGCCCTCATCTCCTGCTAGAAAGGTTTAAAAGATATTTCCAGATTTAGACCAAAAAAATGACACTTAAAACATGTATGGATCCAGATGTTCACCCTTGAGACAGCACTACTCTTTCAGGTTCCTGACATTCCCTCTCTCTACCCCCAGCATATTTAATACCCTGGCATAAATCATGTCACTGGTGGTAAGGGACAAAGTTATCTTTCCTTGTGCCCCCATACTATTTTGTGAACTACTATAGCACTCGAGAATAGAGTATTTATGGCAATCACCATAAAAACCACCCACAAAAATCCCTCATCCTCTCTGCAATCTTTTGCTTTTAGTTGTTTTTATTAATTTACCTGATCAATAATTCTATGCTCATTTCAGGCTACCTGTGAATTGCATATCTGAATGTTCCCTCATTTTTTTAAAAAAAATCCATGCTACATTGAGCGTATCATATAGGATTCGTTCTAGCCTTCACCCTGGAGTTGCAACCTGTTGTTTCCTTTTCTTTTTTTCCGGCCTGTTGTTTTCTCATGGGGGAAGACATTCAATTCTTGCTCTCACCTGCAGCATGAAATGGTACAACTGAGGAAAAGTTTTCTGCTTGGCTGTGTTGAAAGTACAAACTGGGCCAAAAATATCAGCTAACGCAGATCTCATACTTTAGCAACCCAGAGACCACCATTTTCATTCAGAATTTTTACACACCCCTCCAAACCTACCCTCCCTTCCTCAATGACATACTATGTGTTGGACAGTCCCCTTTCAAAGATCATGACAAGCCATGCATAGCCCATGTCCTTTAATATCAGAAAAGCTGTTACTTGCTCATTCTTTCCCCATAAATGACACTAAATTAATTAATTAAGTGTTAAATCCAGACTATGGGGCAAATTAGAGAAAGATGTAAAAGTGAAATGTGATTACACTAACAGTGTGGATTGTGGTTGCAAAGATGCGGTAATCGGGTCATTTCATAGAAAAAGAGCTGCAGGAACTCATTAGCATAACTCATTAGCATATGCCACACCCCCTGACATCACCGGAAGTGTGTCAGAAGGCAACACCCACCGCTCAGGCTCCACTTAACTGTTTTGGATTGCTAGCTATTGGGGGGGGGGATGTGCGGATCTGTCCTCACAGAGGAGGGAGAGCTTCTACCTGAATAAAACTTGGTCTTAAAGGTGCCACTGGACTGTTTTGGACTGGGGAGCCGGGGGGAGTTCTGCAACTTACCTGGCTACTTCTTGCTCTGACTGAGGGCTGCTGGGAGCAGGAAGTGGGGCTTGTTGCATGTGCCCGCCCCCTGGGCTGTTTACTGCCGGAGCGCTGCTCCTGTGCGCTCCTGCAGGAAATGACCCCTGGCGGTAATTCAGGCTCAAGTTTTTAAATTTAGCCACGACTCTGTTTAGAGAACAACAGGGAAACAATACATTTAAATTAATGTTTGTTAGTTGTCTCTTGTTATAAAATGCATTCTTAGAGATTCTGGAGCCTAATGTTTCTGGAAAACATTTGGCTTCATTGCGATCACATCATTATCTCTCATGAGAAAAGTATGGCATGCTAAAAACCCAGGGGAAAATCATTTAACACAATAGAATTTGATGTCCTCATGGGAATCATGCCAGACAAGATACCTTCATATACATTTTTGGACAATATTTTACAAATGAATAAGGAATCCTTTTTTTCTTTAGAACACAGCAAGAACAAAACAAACACCCTGCCTATGAAGACAAGTACATAATACAAAATTAAGTTTATTTTCCTGGTATCATTTACCATACTTTCTATATTTGGAGTAACAGTAATATTAAATTCAGCACAGAAACCTTTTACTCACAAGCATTGTACTACACAGTGTAAGTGGACCTCAGGGAAGATACTTGTTTCTTAACAGAGATTTTTGAAGCATCTTCACATACCTTTTATTCAGGGGTCATTTCGTAGAAAAAAAAGATTAAGAATATTACAGCTCTGAAAAAAAAACATTTGATTTCCCCCCAAAAAATATTCCTTCTCCAAAGATCCCCACAGGAGTACAGTTTACAAATTCCTTTGAAGTTTTTCACTTTGTAATTACATGTTGGTTACAGAAGATAAGTAATGGATTCTTAGGACAGGGATGTAAATCATTGTTTCCTTATTCTGCTGTCACACACACTAAATAATCCACTTTCAATGCACTTTCCATCCGGATTTTGCCAGTTCACACAGTAAAAATCCAGATGGAAAGTGCATTGAAAGTGAATTGAAAGTGGATTATTTAGTGTGTGTGACCGCAGCCTCATCAGTGTACCATTTTGCTTGTTTGGATCCTCAATTGCAATGTAAATCTGGAATTAAATTATATGTGAGGGAGAGGGAGACAGTTTTAATTCGTTCTGAGGTTTCGGTCCTTGGTTAGGAGTCAGGCTTCCCAAGTACTTACCGTGATTCAGCGGGGGACGAAGACGTCTTCGCAGGATCATTCCTGTAGGGACAACAGACGTGCCACACCATGCCGTCGCCAGGAAGTGACGCCGGGCAACGCTCTGGCAATGGGGCCAGAAACTCGATCGTACCATCGAGTTTTCAGCCCCATTGCCAGAGCGTCGCCCAGTGTCATTTCCTGGCGACAGCATGGTGCATTACAAGGAGAAATGTTCCAGCCGGGGAGCATGTGTCCCCCGCCAGATTGAGGTAAGTACTTGGCAACCCTATTAGGAGTTAAGTGTTTCTATAACCAAACATTTTGTTTGGAGGAGGTATAATCATGCTTAATGTCAAGAAGAGTAGAGAATAATTATTTTAACTGTAATCAAATTAACAATATCTATATATACATATTTTCTGTGAGAGAATGAGAATATTTAACTGGCTAGCACTGAGACATATCAAACTGCAACCTATGCTGTAGTGAGATGTCCATTTACCTTTGGATTTTGAGTGATTATACCATTTCAAAAAGGAAATAGAATGCCTATGAAAACAAATTAGAGACATAGTAGGGATATACAGACTGATCCTATGCATTCTTGCTTGCAAGTGAGGACCACTAAGTTTAGTGGCAACATGGGTAAAGGCCTCAGCGTTCTGTTGTTGGACCCCCAGGGGGACTGGTTGGCCATTATGTGAGACAGGATGTTGGACAGATGGAGCACTGGTCTGACCCAGCAGGTCTTTTCTTATGTTCTCAGCAGGGCTTACTACCAATTGAGTAACTGTATGCTTAAAAGTGCTTAATTTCGGCTAACTCATCCCCACTGTTTTCCTCAGAACAAATTACTTTCAAAGTTACAGTCAAAGAGAAAACAATTTTTAAGGCATCTTTTCCTGAATAAAATGCCACTTCCTCCTTATTCCTTTTCCCCCCTGCAATTCTAAGAACACTTTCATGGGACTATGCCCCACTAAATAAAATGGAACTTACTTCTGAGTAGGCTTGTTTAGGATTGCTGCCTTTGCAGAAAATCAGGCAGCAAGCTAAATAGTGAAGAAAATATACAGAACATACAGGGCTTGACATATAGTACATAGTTTCAAAGGGGGAAAGTACCAGTTTCAACAGCAAATTGACATCAGATAATATGGGGCAACCTTATAAAGGTATTTTTCAAACTGCAACCTATGCTGTAGGGAGATGTCCTTCTATTTACCTCTGGATTTTGAGTGATTATACTATTTCAAAAAGGAAATAGAATGCCTATGAAAACAGCTGCAGATGATCCAATAGCCACTGCTGCTTATCTAAAGTGGGGAAGAAACAGGAGTCACTGCTTAGGGCAGTGTCAGCTAAAGATAGGTTTAAAGTAGCAAAATATTTTTTCCCCCAAGTTGGCACGTTTCCAACAAATGTTGCATAACAAAGATTATTGGGCAAGCAGAAGCAATGGTCACAAACAGCTGAGTGGGAGGGAGACCTTTGTGTAAACTGTAGTAAAAGGTTGAGGTGTTGATTGGTGTTCCTTAATGAAATCTTATTTGGGTTTATGTTTTTGAGATCTCCATCTGCAGCCTTTGCCTCTACAGTTAAAAGGCAAAGCCTCCTAAGCCAATTCATCAACTATCTCTGCTTGCATTTGAATGGACAGCATATCAACAGTTAGAAACCACAAGACATTCTTGCACAGTTCATAATCAGTGACACCCCTGCCCTTCTATCTGAGTGCTACTATGGCTGATAGTAGCAAAAGCTGTTGAGAGTTCCAGAACAAGAGGGTCGTACTTGTCTTACTCGTCTCCTGATGGAGGTTGTTAAACAGGGAAGTTATTCAATCAAGGCAGGTATTAGACTGATCCTCTGTATTTCAGTTACGGTCACCAGATAAAATGTATTTGACAAAAGGAGCTTTGGCTCTTAAAACCTTATACCCCAAAATTCTCTTTGGTCTCTGAGGTGCTACTGGACTCATATCCAGCTGTTCTACTGCAGACTAGCATGGCTACCCTCTAAAACAGATAAAATGTAAAGATAACATGTAGCCTAGATGAAATGGCGTGGAATAACAGGAAAACAAACAAACAGACCAAAAATCATTGTTTTCAGAGTTTTATTGTAGGTTTGCATATAAGAAGGCAAACGACTTCAAAATTGCAGTACTCATGTTCGAAGTATTTATTAAGACCGAAGCATCAGTACCTCATTTTTCTTTTTTATCTTAGGATGCCAAGGGGTTGCATCCAGCCTTTTCTCTACTGTATGGAGTCGGGCTGTGGTCTCTGTCAGCATGTCCATCAGCAGCTCAAGCTGTAGCTTCAAATAATTATTCTCCTCCAATAAGGCTTTGTTCTCTTTCTTCAGTCTCTTGTAAGACGATTCTTTGTTAGGAGAAGAAAGTAACTGCAGTAAGGGCATTTGCTGGGAAACACTGTTGCCCTGCCACTCACCCTCCTGGAAGACAAACTTTGTTTTGCTCAGCTGAGCACATGGATGGCCATAATCCATTCCCAATTCCGTTTGCCTCTTTTTGTAGTCCAAGAGGTAGAAAGTAGACAAAGAGGTATATTGTCGCAGTGGAGGCCTTC
The DNA here is from genome assembly GCF_001447785.1 of Gekko japonicus. NCBI lineage: Eukaryota > Metazoa > Chordata > Lepidosauria > Squamata > Gekkonidae > Gekko > Gekko japonicus. The sequence continues at coordinate 774,517 of NW_015176002.1, forward strand.
TGGGGTAAAATCTGCGAGAGAAATGATCAGCCCAGTAATCACGGATATCTTGCAGAATTTGAGCAATGGCTTCCATGGGGAACTAGTGATGGAGTACGCCGATAAGAGTCCTGCAGAAGAAAATTATGGAACAAAAAGCCAACATGTGCAATATCACAGAGAAGGGTGATACATTATGTGACTAAGAAACAGGCATCACTCTGCCACTTAATCAAGGCAATTGTATTGAACAGCATAACCTGCTAGCTTTCTTTTTGCTTGTCACTGTAATTTGGTGCAGGATATCATGTAGGAAGCATGCAATTATTTTAGAATAAATAGGAGACAAGTCTTATGCTGTTATGGAAACTCTGCTCTCAATTAGAAATAAGGGTGCCAGAGAAGACTTCCAGTTCTCCAGCAATTTCACATAGGGATAATATTTTCCTAAAAACGGTCCCCACACTATCTTGAACCCATTAATCGAATAAGCCCATTAGGCTCTGGCACTATCATCACATAGCACACACACAAGATGAGGCCCCTGCCACACGGCCTCTTTAAGGCGCGGCGTTGAAAAGCCGCGCCAACGTTGACACGGCGCGGCGGGATCCCATGGATCCCCCGGCCGCGCTGCCTTTTTTCCCCGGCGCGATCAAACGCCGGGGAGAAAACACAGCCCTAACCGGGGGCCGGCCAAACTGCGCAAGTCCGAGCATGCGCAGTTCGGCTCCGGCCCGGGGTTGTGCCGGCGCAAGGACGCGCCGGCGATCAAACGCCCGGTTTGCCGCGGTGCGTCCATTTGAACCACCAAAGTAGGTGGTTCAGTTTGCGCCGGCTCATCCCGGGAAAGGGACAGTTCGGGTACGGAAGCCAGACGCTTCCCAGATGTTGTGGTGTGATCGCGCCGGTTTGATCCGGCCCCGAACTGTCCCGCTCCCGGACCAAATCGGTGAGTGTGACCTGAGATTACCAAATCACTGCCTGACACCATCATGATCACGGGGCATACATATACTATAAACTTAATTTTATACTTTTTTAATTGGCCTGGTTTTTCCCTAAGAGTCCTCGAAACTGTAGGTGCTGCTGCTTTTGCATGTCATAATGACCAGTGGTTGCAGTTAGCCCATTGGTCCAAAGCTACATCTAAAAACAAAAGCTATCTAATAACTTTTCTTAAGACCAAGCAAAATACCACAACGCAGCATGCAAGCTTTTGAGTTCTGCGAAATGCTTCATCAGACTGTTCCTTATGTAGTGCTGCAGCTAAAGTTCTATTCCAGCACTGTTAGTATATCTATTATGTCTGCTGTCAAGTTTCTTAAGGGACCTTGTATTCTGTGTAGTGTTAGAGAGACATTTGAGTAACCTCTACTTTTTATATTTGTAATTGGAGACTGCTGTTATTCTCTCCTTCTTCCAGAAGGCCAAAGATGCAACCTGCTACCACCTCCACCACCTATTTAGATCTAGGTCATATCATAACAACATCTTTTTGTACCTCATCAAGACTGACAAAAAGTGCTGGACATTTTGAAATCTTGCACATTGTTTTGTGTTATCGGTCTTAATGAAAAGGCATCGCATTATTTTTGGATAAGGGTCAATGTGGATGTGGAGGAGCAGGTACTCCTCCTACTTAGCATGGGCCACAAGTGTTGCTGAGGGTTGCGTAAATGTGTTCCAACCAAAATGAAGTGAGTGGTGGGAGGGAGTGGTTCTGGTCTGACTACAGTGAAGAGAACAGCACTCCAAGGCTTCGGTTCAAGCAACTAGATCACAGTTTAACAGGAATACATTGTTTCAGTTGCGGTATCCGCTAAACTAATTTGTGGTCTATGGCTCTTTCCACACCTATGAAGAGGGCTTTCTAACAAAACATATGCAGGCAGATGACCCACCAGCCATGAAACATTTTCTTCCAGTTCTCTACATGTTCTGCTCACCAAACAGTAGTCACCTGGCAATGTTCTTTCTTCAGTCAAAACCACATATATCCACTGGTTTGGTTAAGGAGGTGAACTGTCTGCCATTTCTGAGTTCACACCCCTCTTGAAATTATACCTTGCCTCATGTCATCATGTGGTTTGCAATGACTCATAATTACTTTTCTTGTATTGGCCAACCAATTTTTTTGATGCAATGGGTCTTTAAATGCTCATATGCAGGGCTATTTTTGGGCAGGAACGCACAGGAACGGAGTTCCGGCTGGCTCCCGAGTTGGCCACACCCAGCAGGAACTCATTAGCAAATTAGACCACACCCAACAGCAGAAACTCATTAGGATTGGCTACATTAGGGATGTGTGGCCTAACATGCAAAGCCCCTGCTTCCGGCTGCCCTGCTTTCGGCCCTCATTCAGCCAGGAGGAGGCAGGAGAAGAGGGAGGGTAAGTTGCTTCCTCCCTGCCTCTCCCCACCCCTGCCTGCCTGGGGCCAGGGAGGGCCTTCGTGGGGCTTCCTTGCACTCCTGCCGGCCTTGCAGGTCCACCGCCGGGCCCCTCATGGGGCTCGGCAGTGGAGCTGTAAGGCCGGCGGTGGTGGCTGGGACCGTTGGGGGCGGGGGTGTGTGGCCTTATGACACAATTCCGGTGATGTCAGGGGGTGTGGCCTTATGACACACTTCCGGTGATGTCAGGGGGTGTGTCATATGCTAATGGGTTATGCTAATGAGTTCCCCTAGCTCTTTTTCTACGAAACGACCCCTGCTTCTGGTAACATGGGGGTGTGGTCTAAAATGCTAATGAGCTGTGCTGTCAGGGTGTGGCCTAATATGCTAATGAGTTCCTGCTGGGCTTTGTCTACAAAAAAAGCCCTGCTCATATGTGCCTATTGCCCTGACCTGGCTAGCCTGATCTCATCAGATATTGGAAGCTAAGCAGGGTTGATCCTGGCTAGTATTTGGATGAGAGACCTCCAAGGGGGTTGAATGGGGGGGTTGAAGTCAATAAATGACAGAACCCTTATGGCTTGGAAAATAAATGTGAAATTGCTTCCAAAAAATATAGAAAAATACATTAAAGGTGTTAAATGGTTTTCAATATAACAAACGTTTATCATAAACCTAACAACTTTACAATTAAAGATAAAACTGAATGATAATGTCTATGAACATAGCAACATTTGAAGAGACAGGATCTTACCTGGCTGCTGGTGGTGGCGACGGGGGTCCTGGTCCTCTTTCTGGAGTTCTTTGGCTCATGCGCTTTGTGCGTGCGCCAGAATGACATCATCCGGAAGTGACATCATCACACAGGGCACATTGCAGGGGACACTCTATCATTTATGGAAAAACTCTATGGTTTTTCCTCAAATGATTGTGTCCCCCCTGCAACATGTCCAGCACGGTGACGTCACCTCTGGGTTTTTCCTTAAATTATTTTTCCTTAAATGATGGTTTCACCTTAAATGATTGAGCATCCCCCCTGCAACATGTCCAGCAAATGATGTCACCTCTGGGTGATGTCATCGACCCAGATTAGGGTTGCCATATCCTACTTCAGGAATAGCGGGTGGAGTCCCAGATGTCTCCTGGAGTCTCCTGGTGTGCGCACTCTGCGCGTGCGCCACGATCACATCATCTGGAAGTGACGTAATTGTGTTGGGCATGTTGGGGGCGGGGCTACCATAATCCGAGGGGAAACCATAGAATTTTCCCTTGGATGATAGAGTGTCCCCCCACAATGTGCCCGACGCGATTGTGTCACCTCCAGGTGACGTGTTCAAGCCGGGCTTGTCACACGCTTTGTGGGTGGGGTCCTCCCAGCGGCCCAACCCCCGCCAGCAGGGAACGGGCCTCTCAGGCGGGGGTTTCCCTGCCCCCTGGGGGGACACGGCAACCCTAAGCCAGGTGCATTGCCGCAAACAAGGCTTTGGGGGCAGGGTTCCCCTGTCGGCCAAATTAGGAAGCCCAGAAGCGGGCAAACCCCAGCCCCCATCAGGAGAATGGCAGCCTCTCTATTTGGCTCCCTTGGCCCTAAATTCTAAACTTTTTAATAGAAATAAAATATTCAAATTAAAATGACATGGGTTACAGAGGCAGGCAATGGCAAACCATCTCTGAACCCCGGTTTCCCCCACTTTCAGGGGCCCCAATCTGCTGGCCACCAGCCATAGAGTTTTTGGCCAGGTGCTAGAGCGTCCCCTGCATTACATGCCTGGTGTTTTGACATCACCTCCAGGGGATGTTATTGTGTGTGCGCGCTTTTTGCACATGCCAGAAGTTCCAGGAACCCGGGCTGGAGCTCCCCACCGGCAGCCAGGTAAGACCTGGCAGCCCTACTCTGAATGTCTCTTGCCTTGAAAACCTTATGAGGTTGCCATAAGTCAGCTATGACTTAATGGTACTTTCCACCACCATTTGTGTATTATACTTGTTAGCAGACAGGTTCAGTGTTTACCTTGGTTTGATTAGATATAACTTAGTTTACTATCCACATTCCCAACTATATTGTGTGCAAAGTATTCACAATGTGTGTTTCTGTCATGCACCCAGCAACCTGTGGATTTATTTATGCGTTTGCCAATTTACAATTTAGGAAAATCAGAGCTGAGATATTATTCAGTCAAAGGAAACCAATGAACCAATAGCTGAGTTGTAATTTAAACCAATCCAGTAAGACAGCTGCTAGATCATATTGTTTATACAAAGCAGAAAGTGATGGTACAGCCATAATTTTTTCCCCATCAGGTCACACTTGACTTTATAGCGACCCCATGGGATGTTCAAGGCAAGAGATGTTCAGAGGTGGTTTGCCATTGCCTGCTTCTGTGTCATGACAACCCTGGACTTCCTTGGTGGTTTCTCATCCAAGTACTAACGAGAGCCAACCCTGCTTAGCTTCTGAAATCTGATGAGAATGGGCTTCCCTTGGCTCAGCTATAATTAGCCTCTTTTAAGTCCCATTATTTCAACAGGAAAAGGTTAATCACCTGAGTAGCTTTCATAATGAAATTAAATGTTCTTAAAAGTCCTATGGAGCTGCGGTGGCTCAAGTGGTTAAGACGCTGAACTGCAGGCTGTGGAAGGTCAGTAGTTCAGCAGTTCGAGACCTGAGTGTGCCGCATGACGGAGTGAGCTCCCGTCTCTAGTTCCAGCTCCTGCCAACCTAGCAGTTCGAAAGCAAGAAACTGCAAGTAGAGAAATAGGTACCACTTCGGTGGGAAGGAAACAGCGTTCCGTGCGCCTTGGTGTTTAGTCATGCCGGCCACATGACCTCGGAAATGTCTTCGGACAGCGCTGGCTCTTCGGCTTGGAAACGGAGATAAGAGTCGGACTCGACTGG
>NW_015176002.1:781872-794538 GCF_001447785.1 Gekko japonicus
AGAAGGGGTTTAAACTTTAAAACCCTTCTCTCTTTACCCCCCGCAGGCCAGCTGGGGAAGGGAAGGGGAGGCTATTGAAGACGCGCCCCCCTTTGCTTCCCTTTCTGACATCACTTCCAGTGATGTCAGGGGGTGTGGCATATGCTAATAGCCTAGTAGCTCATTAGCATACCGTATGCTAATCAGCTCCTGCAGCTCTTTTTCTACGAAAAGACCCCTGTGTACAGTTATGGTCACCGTATCTCAAAAAGGATATTGCAGAGTTGGAAAAAGTACCAAGATTATTAGGGTGTTGGATCACCTTCTCCATGAGGAATGGTTTAAGTGTTTGGGACTTTTCCATTTAGAAAAGAGACGACTAAGGGAGGACATGATAGAGGTTTATGACATTGACTAAGAGAATTGACAAAGAGACATTTTTATATTTCTCCCAAAATACTAGAACTCGAGGGCATCCAGTGAAGCCGATGAGCATTAGGTTCAGGACAGACAAAAGGAAGTAATACTTTACATAGAGAGTGATTAAAATGTGGAATTCGTTACCAGAGGATATAGTGATGGCCGATGCCGCACTCACTCAGCCACCAGGGCTCGCCCCGCTGATCTCGTTGACTGCCACTTGTTGCTCCGCCACTGCCGATGCTCCCACCACACCTGACAACGGAGGAGGGTGCCCCCTGCCACCTAGGGCAGGTACCCATTTAACTACTTGCTGTTGTTACTGCTTTCGAACCGCTGGGTGGGCGGGAGCTGGGACTAGTGCCGGGAGCTCACCCCGGCCCCGGTGGGTCTCGAACAGCCATAGAGGCTGTTCATTGTTATTACAGCAAGCGTTTTACCGCCTGCGCCACCGCTCCTTCTTAAGCTCTTTTGTTGTTGCTGTTGTTAAGCTCTTGAAACTTTTTTTCTGGATGCTTTAATAACTTTAGTTTAAATAATTAAAAGCCTCTATGAAATTCAAATACGAAATGCCCCAATCAAGACTTCCAAGCTTACAGGTGAATACGTTCTAATTAAATGACTGAACAGGTGTATCAGGGCTTGCTACCTGTAGACTCTCACTAGTTCAGGGCTACAACAAAGCTGCATGGACAGGACAAGGCAATTCCACCCTCAGCCCTTATGTTTATGTGGGTTCCATGACACCTGGAATCAACTTCCCAGAGTTTGGAAAGTACTGCTAGTGGGCGAGGGAAAGGTGGAAGATCCACAATCTCTGTGCACACAAATTGCTGGCTCCGGCACCTTATCTGTAGGTGGCCAGATTTTATGGCTTTTGTGATTTGCATGGGAATGGGGACTTGCCACTTTGCTCTTAAGAACATAAGAACATAAGAGAGATGGGGACTTGCCACTTTGCTCTTGTATATAGTCATGTAGTTACTGTGCTAAATAAGACACTACCTTCTGAAATGCTGCAGGAGCTTTCAATTAATGGACATCTGGTGCTTTATTATAATGCAGGTATTTTACTCCTTCTCCCTGTCACAGTCAGTTCAATCAGACGCAGTCTGGTGTAGGGATGAGAGTGTGAGACTAGGGTCTGGGAGACCCAGATTCAAATCCCCACTCTGCCACGGAAGCATGCTTGGATGACCTTGGGCCAGTCACACACTCCCAGCCTAACCTACTTCACAGGGTTATTGTGAGGATAAAATGCAGGAGTTCAGAATGAGGTAAGCTGCTTTGGGTTCTCATATGGCTCAAAATACTTTAACATAATTGAAGGTGGTATCAGAATTGTAGACTGCTGGCCCATCTACATTAGAAGAAAGACTGAATTTCACACAGGCCACTTCTACAGTGTTTTACAGCCTTTCTCTTGTTACCAGTACCAAAGTGTGAGTATCAGGTTTCTGACATGAAAACCAGAAAGGCCATTTTAAATGCACTTGTACCAGGATTTTGAATTGATTGATGGCTGTGTAGGACAGGTTGCTTTCAAGGGCAGACTGGGACATTGAATAGTCTTGGGTAAAATTCTGAGTAGACCTGCTTAGGATTGCTCTCTAAAACAGCTCTGGAGCAGGCAAAGCCAAGTTGCAGGTAAACCTAAATCTGCTGTTATAATCACCACTGCCTGGGTCCAAGATTAATGGCCCTTGCAGTACTGCTGGCAGGGACCTCTTAGCTCTGCCTGTGGATGTCAATGCCCCTCCCAGGCAGCAGCCCACCTAAAATATTCCCAACAGAATCAAGCATGAGTCCACCCCGGTTGATCTACAATTGTATTCCCATCTTCCTGTGTGTTACATGTGTGATTTTGGCCTTAAACGCACATAACAAAGAGGCAAACCAGACATGACAGTGATAGATCTTTACTGGAGAGCCCAGGGGCTTTATGTGGCAAGTACAACACAAGATCAGCACCACAATGCAAGGGCTTTATTAAGCCTTCCCTCCTATGCTGCTTTCTTGACCTGAAATTCACTATTGGGGCAGACATGCAAGTACCCAAATTAGATGCTGTTTTACAAAGTAACTTCCTGCAAGGTTATCTACCCTTGCTCAATTTAGGGTGCTTATATTGTGCCAAAATCATGTTGTATAATTGTAAAGAATGTTTTAAAGGATCTTTAATGGAGCCATTCCCAAGATGCTTTCCTTGCTTATTAAAGGTAAAGGTTCCCTTGCTCGAAAGCCAGTCGAATCCGATTCTAGGGTTGCGGTGCTCATCTCCGTTCCAAAGCCGAAGAGCCAGCGCTGTCCGAAGACATTTCTGTGGTCATGTGGCCGGCATGACTAAACACCAAGGTGCACGGAACGCTGTTACCTTCCCACCGAAGCGGTACCTATTTATCTACTTGCAATTTCTTGCTTTCGAACTGCTAGGTTGCTTATTAGGTTGTTTTCAAACTGCTAGGTTGCTTATTAGGAATAGGAATATATTATTAGGAAGGATACAGTTAATGCAAGGATTTCTGTTTCATGAGACAGAAGACCTAGATCCATGTGGTATAGCGGTTAGAGTGTCAGACTAAGATCTGGGAGACGAGAGTTCAAATGCCTACTTGTGACATGGAAGCTTGCTGGATGACCTTGGTCAGTCACACACACTCAGGCTGTGGTTACACAGCAAGCCTATCCCAATTTGTTCCCACTATAGATTTGATTGGGAATATTTTTTTTCCAGGTTGGGATGACCACACATCCCTCCCCAAACCGCTTGCATTGCACAATGAGGCTCCGGGCAGCATGGCTTGTTTTTTTTTTAAAAAAAAAATTGGCTTTGTGCATGTACATATACACATGGCCAAATCACCGCTCCCACTGGGACTTGCCATACTCCCTTGTTCTTGCAGGTTCTCCCCCACCCAATAGAAAACAAAATTAACTGGCAACATACAACTGAGCACTGGAGTCTATATGTGCGCTTGAACGTTTATACATTCAATACATTGAATTTATTCAGCTCAGGATTGCTCATGCGCACGACAGAAGCTTGTAAAAAAAAGACATTGTGAGAAGGATGTTCAGATGACCTAATCGCGATCATTGCGAGAGATGACTGTCCAGATCGGTGAAATCGCGAATTCTGAGTGCAAATATCTGGAAAGTACTTGATTTTCCAGGTGTGGGAAAACTCACTAGGGAACCGGAAGGATTACACGAGTGAGCCCACTTCAGTGCGGGAGATGGGTGCGGGTGTCTAATCAGCAATTTTATATGCGAGAGGGAACAGCGGTGAAACCCGATCAAAATGATCGTGTGACCAAACTCTAAGTCTAACCTACCTCACTTGGTTGTTGTGAGGATAAAATGGAGAAGAAGAGAAGGCTGTATGCCACTTTGGGTCCCCATTGAGAAGAAAGGCAGGATATACATTAAGTAAGTAAGTAAATCTGACTGATTGTTTACTATAGTTAGTAGTCGATGTTGAGCTGGAACTTGGAGCTTAGTAATGCCTTTGATATTCCTCAAGTCTTGCTTTGCTTTTGCTACCCCTAGGCAACAAGCACTGGTTAAAGAGGCATATAAACAAGGAAAGGGTGCTGTTCAAAGACAGTGAGAAATAAGGAAGTGAAAAGAGATATTATTAACTTATTTTTAGCACTGTTTAGAAACAGTAAATGTGAAGTAAGATGAAGTCCCAAATTAGTCAATACTGCTTAAGAACATAAGAACATAAGAGACGCCAAAGTTGGATCAGGCCAAAGGCCTATCCCGTCCAACACTCTGTGTCACACAGTGGCCAGAAATCCCAGTGCCATCAGGAGGTCCACCAGTGGGGCCAGGACATTAGAAGCCCTCCCACTGTTGACACACACACACCCAAGCACCAAGAAGACAGAGCATCACTTGCTTCTAAAATAACAAACAAAAACATATAAGTCTTCCTCTTATTCCTTTGGATATATAGACAACCCAAAGAAGTATTGACAGGGGAGGAAAACTAGGACGTAGACATGCGTCCAAAGAAACCGCAGCTAGTTCTGCATGTTCCAAGGAGCTTTAGACATTGTCAAACAGGAGTCCCCATCATATAGCAAACTTCTTTAAAAACTTTAGGAAGTTTCAAAAACAAATCTGTTATATGGATGGGGGTTTGCCATTCAAAAGAAGGTCATATCCCACAGAGCATTCCTAAGCCCAGGGCTTTTTTTGTAGAAAAAGCCCAGCAGGAACTCATTAGCATAATAGGCCACACCCAACAGCAGAAACTCATTAGCATATTAGGCCACACCCCTGACAGCACAGCTCATTGGCATATTAGGCCACACCCCCATGTTACCAGAAGTGTGCTCATCCAGCCACACCCACCTTTTGCTTCTTATTCTGTTTACCTTGTTTGTTGTCAAAACCCAGGGATTTTTTGTAGCAGGAACTCCTTTGCATGTTAGGCCACACACCCCTAATGTAGCCAATCCTAATGAGCTTCTGCTGTTGGGTGTGGCCTATTATGCTAATGCATTCCTGCTGGGTGTGGCCAACTTGGAAGCAAGACGGAACTCTGTTCCTGTGCGTTCTTGCCCAAAAATAGCCCTGCCTAAGCCCTTGGACATACCTAGTGTCTCTTTGAGTCCTGACCATATAGGTGATATCTGCCTTTTGCAATGACACTGGGTTCTAAAAGGTACCACCAATTATTACATTCACCTAATGCAAAGAGTCTGTGCCAGGTAACTCCAGCACACATTTGTATTTACTTTATTTAAGGTAAAATAATTTTATTTACTTGATTTAGTGTCTGGCACACCAGACCATTGTACTCCGCACCAAAAACAAAACAAAACAATTATCCATGTGGGCAACTGAGTCAAGCATCTGAGGTGCTGTCAGCACCGGTGGGACTGAGGCACCAGGGGAAGAGGTAACAGGCATGACTAAGTGTCCCCTCACTTTTTGTAGGCATACCAACATCTTCACAGGTAGACCTTTTATCCTGCCAAAGAAGTTGTGTACTTCTGATCAACGCACTGGTCCCTTTCCCTCTGCAATAGGCATACCTGTTTCTAAAGTAAGATTTCCTATTTTTGTTTTAATACTTTCTTGTTGGAGGAGCTGTTAAGAGCATGAAGGTAAACCTGATTCTAAAACAGCACGAGCTGGGTTTTTTCCTGTACTGTAGATGAGTTATGCAAGAGTTTGCACACTTTGTCACTAAGCAAAGTGGATCTACTTAGCGATTGCACCTTTCTCTGTACTTGTTACCGTGAAGGTGGTTTTCTCTCTGTGTGTCCCCCCCCCCATCTCCACCATGTCAACACAATGGGTATGGGGAATAGTAGTAGGATGTATGCGGGTGGTGCAAATCTATATAGAACTGCAGCTGATGCAAAGAGTTCCTAGGCTAAGGGCTGGATCCCAACATCATATTTGCTCACGGAAAGTATTCCCATTATTCAAATGGACCTTCCCTCCCCCTACAACCTAATAATCTCCCCAAAATGTTGCTCCTGGGAGACAGTGGACCCACAGGAACAGGATGATGGGTATATCCAGGGCTTTTTTTGTAGAAAAAGCCCAGCAGGAACTCATTAGCATAATAGGCCACACCAAACAACAGAAACTAATTAGCATAATAGGCCACACCCCTGACAGCACAGCTCATTGGCATATTAGGCCACACCCCCATGTTACCAGAAGTGTGCTTATCCAGCCACACCCACCTTTTGCTTCTTATTCTGTTTACCTTGTTTGTGGTCAAAACCCAGGGGGGGGGTCACTCTCCAGGCCTTCCCTCTGTAGCCACGCATGCAGAGGTTTTGGCTGTAGTGGGTGTGGTCAACTCTTTTTTAATTTTTTAAAATGTTTATTAAGGTCAAGTATAACTTATAACATGTACAATAACTGCAAAACAGTATACAAAAGTCCTGAGAATCCAAAATTACAAACCAGCCAACTGGTCAACTCTGAAGCCAGCCGGAACTCCGTTCCTGTGTGTTCCTGTCCAAAAATAGCCCTGGGTGTATCTGAGGTCTGTAGTGGGAGGAGGGAACTGGCAAAAATTGTCATCCTCCCATTGTTAGCACTTGTCAGGATCTGATGCACTGCTGCATATTTTCTTTTATGTATTGTTTCCTGAAGGGTGGGGTATAAGTGGAATTAATTAAATAAATAAATAAATAAATAGTTAAAGTGCTGGGCCAAACTTCAGAGGACGGCGGAAGACAGGAAGGCCTGGTGGGATCTGGTCCATGGGGTCGCGAAGAGTCGGACTCGACTGTGCGACTGAACAACAACAACAACAACTGGGCCAAAAGGAGGACCTGCTGAAAATAACATTATTTTTAACCAGTAACATTTGTGTTGCAAAGTGTGACTGCATAAAAGAAAACATTATATTAACGCAAAACAGATAGCAGCTGTTCCCAAATTCCTGTAGTGGTGGTGTCCTTATCAATGGTCAGTCACCTGACCACCTTAAGGCTTCACGTTACATCGGGAAAATAAAACATATATCACCATAGGTCATGGAAAGTTCTTCATACAACCTTTTAAAATGTGTATAACACAAATATTTTGTGAAACTGTACTAGTAGCTAGATATCTGCGGCAGTCCTAAACTCTGAGATTAAGGGCAGGCAAGGTTTGTAAATGAGAGACTTAACTTGAGAATGTATGTTGCTGCTAAACAGATATAAAACAGGCTGTGAGGGAGGGGAGCAATTTCGTTAAAAGAATGGGTAGGCAGGTACTGAACACTTCCCCTGCTCACACCTTTCTCTCCAAAACTTTCTCCAACTGTTTTTCTTCTAGCCACACTGTACATGTGAGACTAAGAATAAACACCTCTCAGGAGAAAAGTCACTGCAGAAAGCAGTTTTGGGTGGGGAAACAATGGGGCCAAGTTCAATACCCTCTTTCCACCCACTGTTTCTTTACTTCACAACACACACACACACTTTATATTGTTCAGAGGCGCTGAGAATTCTAGCACGCGTTATTGTATGTCCAGTTAGATCTTGAATCTCCTGAACAAAGGCCATAATCTAATTTGGAAGAGTTGTTTGTCTGCACTATGCACATTTACCTGAAGTCAGTTCCTCTACATTCAGTGGAATTTGCTTCCATGTAATGCATAAGAAGGCTATCAGTTGTAATGTGGGAGGGATTTAGGTCTCTACAAAAACAAATGAAAGCAGTGTGTTAATTGCCCAGTTGCATGCTGTTCTTAGGTTTGTACGAAGACAATCATAAAAAATACAAACATAGCATTAAAAGGGCACATTGAAGTTTTCTTGGCTTGAAAAAAAGACATTTTCCAAACCTTTGTGTATATAACATTTTTGCATCCTTAACTCTTATCTCTGTCCTTCCCATTTTCCCTCCTCTTCTTAGTTTAATGATCTGGATACTTTTCAAACTGGGTATTATTTAGACTTCTCTGACCTACTTTTGCCCTGCAGCTGGCCCCCTTTTGTTATGGATGCAGCTACTATGGCAACTTGTGTAACACATCTGCATCACAAAGAAGAGCTTCATAGACTCAGCTCCACGGCTGCTTTTGGGTTTCACTGAAGTATTTTTCCCCCCTTCACATGTCTGTGCCAGACTATTCATTCACACACTGGAAATGAAATTGATGCTCAGTCTGTTCCACTGCACCAATTCTCAAATTATAACTGTGGAATCCAGACCATTTTATTAGGATTTTAGTGTTGCCAGCAGCAATTAGAGAGAGATGCTGTTTGTAAAATGGGATGCTTTCTAAATCAGGCAGATATGAAGTACATTGTGCTTGTAAAAAAATATCAAGGCTCTAGAAGTAAACACACCTTATGCTTATGAAAGCTGAACATTACAACCAATGTTATTAGTGTTTAAGGGTATTAAGGCAAGCCTCATGATTTGCAGATCAAATCTTAGATCATAGATTTTTGTAAAACCATTTCTGAATGCATTGTATTGTTTGGTTTATGCAAAAATGCCAGCTGAAATGAAAAATGAATTGCAATCAAAATCCGCATGTACAGGGGCCATCAAATAATTAGATTTTTTTATTCTGTTAATCCGACACTTAAGAAATTTGATTATATTTTAATAATGTAGCATATCATAAAACAGTATAACATTAAACATTACATCGGTAGTAGGTGGCATAAAGAAGTTGATCTGTTTTTCTATTCTGTATTAAACTGGCATTGTACAACAAAATTTCGAAAACATTCATCTGCAAACACAAGTTTTAGGCTGTAGCATTACATATATAACCCATAGGATTCCAGATCCTTTAAGGGTGTTTCCCAAATGGAGGATCATTTGGGTGTTAGGTATGCTGGTCCAGTGAGCTCAGTATTGGAAAGACAAAAGAGGCAGGACCCAGTGTTCATGGGGAGCCCCATAAATTCTGTCTGGCAGACCTAGAGATGAATTGATCCTAATAAATGTTATTACAGGACAGCCTAGGAAAGACACTTTAGAACATTAGGTTGGTCCGCTATGCAATGATGGCTTATGAAATATTCAAGCTGATTTAATAAGTTAGTACAATTAATTTTAGTCATTAATTGATTAGCTTAGTTTATTTAAAATCTCGTGATCCGTTGCTGGATACTGCTCATTTCCGCCATCACATATGAATCATCCTAGTTCTAGCACTTTGTATGTTTTATGTTTTTTGTTTTATGTATATATTTTAGTTAAATTTGTTTTAGTTGTGCAAAATCCTATATAAGCTGCCCTGAGCCTGCTTTGGTGGGGAATAACTTAATTTAATTAATTAATTAATTAATTAACCAGTTCCCTGATTAATAAGACTGGCAAACTTTTGAATGTTTATAAATGTGTTCAATTTTATTCTTGTTCTTGAATACAAAATACAGAGGATTAATACTGTAACACAACATCAGAATGACAGACAGGAACAGGAAAAAAAACAAGAAAACAAACTAAAGATAGCATCTAAAAGCATTAATTGTACAAAGCTACAACTACTAAGTAAAATGCAACACTTGAATCCTTTTAATGGTTTGGATCAGTGATACAACCTATTTTTTTTAAAAAAATAACAAACAGGAAAAACAAAGAAATTAAAGACAGCATCTAAAAATATTTATTGTACAAAGCTACAACTACTAAGTAAAATGCAACACATTTTAATGACTCGGATCGCATGGAATAGTGATTCAACCCATTTTAAAAAATAACGTATATTTACAGTGGGAAACAAGGTCATACTTTGCATGCCCATTGGATTCACTGGTCTTATCCCCCCCCCCCCCCCAAAAAAAAATCAGATATCTATCTGTAAAGGTTGTCAGCTCTGGATTGAGAAATCCCTGTGTAACCTTTTCTAATGTTGTCCCCCCAAATCAAAATATTACATCACCCTTTTGGCTTGACAAATGTGAAATTCCTTCAAAAGTAAAAAAATAATAAGAATCAAAGTGTTAAATGGTTTCCAACATAACAAACATTTATCATAAACCTAACAATTTTACAATTAAAGATAAAACGGAATGATAATGTCTATGAACGTATCAACATTTGAAGAGACAGGATCTTCAGTGACCTTCACCACTCAGAACAAAGGCAAATTTTAGCAAACAGCATCCATTAACACAAGGAAAAAGAGAAAGTCCTCAATGTTAACTTAAGGAAACGGAGGGCTACTTCTTCCGCATTTGCTCTTCAAGGGTGCTTGCTGCTCCTTTTGCTGCTGCTCTGGAATCCTCTCTCTGGCTTGGGCCTGCAAAGAAATTAGCAGTTTCACTCAGTCAAGCATTTTAACCGTATCTTTAATCACAACTCAGCTTGAAAAACCGTTTCTTTATAACAACTCCTAAAGAGGAAATTCTAGGATGCAATTTCTCCCTGCCCCAATCAAGCTCTGGGCCTTCCCTCTCCCACTGCAGGCCAGACTGACTGAGGGGGTAGGGCTCTTGGAGCTAGTAATATGTGAGCAACTTTACCAACTAACTATCCATGCTCTGTGACCTTTTGCTCACTTGGCTCTAATTCTAAATTGTTTAACAGAAATAAAGTGTTAAAACAAAAATGACATGGGCTACACCTGGAGATTTTGGGGGTGGATTCTGAGGAGGGACTTTAGTGCAGTACAATGCTACAGATTCCACCTTCCAAAGCAGCAGTTTTCTCCAGGTGATACAGTTCCCCCTACTATTTGTGCCTGTCCTTTGCATTTGTGACCCCTAATTAGAGTTGTTAGGAGGGACCTCTGTTAGGAATTTACAATGGCGGGAAAATACATCCCTTGCTGTTAAATACTGGATTCTAGATGCATTGCAGTGATCAGCTCTAGTTTATTCAGTGATTTCAGCAAAACTACAAGCTAGCAGGGCTAGAGCCCTGCTTATATGCATGCAAAACCCCACACCCCACACCCCCCACTCCCAGTGATAGGCTATTTATATAACACTGCTTATCTACAGGTTAGTTCCTGGATCCAGGCGAGCAATTGTTCTAACGAAGCAAGCTCAGCCTGTTCTAGGGATCCCAAGTCCCCCTAGGGGGTGGGGAAACCCCCGCCCCAGAGGCCCGTTCCCCGGCACCGCCAGATCAGGCCCCGGGGGGAACTCCACCCCGACGTGCGCGTCACCCGGAAGTGACGCGGGCACGCCGGGCACACTGGGGGCGGGGCCACAGCCATACAAGGGAAAACTCTATGGCACAAGACGCTGGCCGGGAGCCGCCCCCGCTCCCGGCAAAGATACACTTGGCAACCCTAGCCTGTTCTAGGTGCAGCTAGTTAGGTTCAATACATAGCAGTTGTAATGGAATGGGGTTACCATCCTGGGGGGTTGGTATATGGAGTTCTCCTGGAATTACAACTGATCTCCAGACTACAGAGCCTTTGAAGGAAATGGCGGCTTCAGAGGGCAGACGCTATGACATCACATCCCACTGAGCTCCTGCCGTCCCCAGGCACTGCTCCCAAATCTCCAGGGATTTCAAAAGCTGGAGCTGGTAACCCTATGGCAGCAGAGGGCAAGCAGAAGTACCCACCCCTATGCCTAAGGCTCCAAAGAACCTGGTATTCTGAAAATGAGAATGCGCACCTTTGCATGAGATCCTGATAGCAAAATCACAGCAAAATGCATACTCTCTCTATAGCTTTTTATTAATTTGCAAGTGTAATTGAAATATTTATACACACATTCTGACTGGTTGGGGGGGGAGAGAGAGAGAGAGAGACCAACCTACTGGAGGTGGGGGATGGGACAATGGCAGAAGGAGAACAGCCTGAGATCTCTTACTGGACCAGTCACAGTATGTCTTGTAATAGAAGTTCATTAAAAACAAAATCCGGCTGTGGCGTGCTAAACAAGAACAACTGGTGTGGTGCATACTGCACCCAGGGTGCGGCGCATACTGTACCTTGATTATCAACAGACCTCAGGAGAAAGAAAAAACAACAACAACATGTCTTGGGCACGCTTTAATTACAAAAGGCTTTTAATGGGGATATTTTGTTCAAGCTGTGTAATGTGTTCAGCTGAACACTGCCATCTGGTGAGAAAAAGATGCCAGCTTTGCTGCCACAAACACCGAGACAACACAATCACTGGACCTAATAACATCTAAAGGTAAAGGTTTCCCTTGCTCGAAAGCCAGTCGAATCAGATTCTAGGGGGTGGTGCTCATCTCTGTTCCCAAGCCGAAGAGCCAGCGCTGTCCAAAGACTTCTTCGTGGTCATGTGGCTGGCATGACTAAACGCTGAGGCACATGGAACGCTGTTACCTTCCCACCGAAGTGGTACCTATTTATATACTTGCTATTTCTTGATTTTGAACTGCTAGGTTGGCAGGAGCTGGGACCAGAGACAGGAGCTCACTCCATCATGCGGCACTCAGGTCTCAAACTACCGAGTTACCGACCTTCTGGTCTGGAACTCAGCATCAACCTCTAAGCCACCGCAGTCCCCTAACAACATCTATACCATCTCAAACTTATTCACTTGCTCATCTTCTAATGTTGTAAAAAAAAGGTAAAGGTTCCCTTGCTCAAAAGCCAGTCGAATCCGACTCTAGGGTTGCGGTGCTCATCTCCGTTTCAAAGCCGAAGAGCCAGCGCTGTCCGAAGACGTTTCCGTGGTCATGTGGCCGGCATGACTAAACACCAAGGCGCACAGAACTCTGTTACCTTCCCATTGTAGTGGTACCTATTTATCTACTTGCAATTTCTTGCTTTCGAACTGCTAGGTTGGCAGGAGCTGGAACTAGAGACGGGAGCTCACTCCGCCATGCAGCACACTCGGTCTC
>NW_015176002.1:799780-804802 GCF_001447785.1 Gekko japonicus
GGGGCCACAGCCATTTGAGGGGAAAACATAGAGTTTTCCCCTCAAATGGCTGTGGCCCCGCCACCAGCGTGCCCGGCGTCTGTACGTCATATCTGGGCGGGGGCCACAGCCATTTGAGGGGAAAACATAGAGTTTTCCCCTCAAATGGCTGTGGCCCCGCCACCAGCGTGCCCGGCGTCTGTACGTCATATCTGGGCGGCGCGCGCACGTGCGCGCCCTCCAGACACCAGGCAGGAGCCTCCCCGCCGCCAGGTAAGAATCATTTGGCAACCCTACATGGTATGAGCTTTCATGAATCACTGCTCACTACTGATCTGAAGCTTATACCCTGCCACAAATTTTGTTAGTTTTTAAGGTGCTACTAGACTCCTGCTGTTTTCTACTGCTACAGACAAATAACGGCTACCCATCTTGATCTAGGACTGTATTGTTAATTTTTGTATGGTGTTATTTTTATTCCAACAGACTTGCATGGCTATCCTCTGGAATTCTTTTGTCTTTCAAAAAGAGAACCCTTAAGACTGATGGAGCCAATAAATTTAATACATTTCTTGTAATGCAAATATATCCTTTATTAGCCATTTTCTAAAAAGAAACAGCTGCATTTCTAAGCTAAAGTAGACCATTTTGGAAAGCTGTTGAGGTTTCTTTGAAGGCTCCCCCCCCCCAGTGCTTTTCATTACTGTTTAAGGTTGCCTCCTTCTTATTGACGGGGCCTTTTTATGTGTCTGGCAGATACTCCACTCCCTTCTGTTGATAAAAGATTAACCTATTGAAATTCTGCTTGTACTAT
Source organism: Gekko japonicus (assembly GCF_001447785.1). Classification (NCBI taxonomy): domain Eukaryota; kingdom Metazoa; phylum Chordata; class Lepidosauria; order Squamata; family Gekkonidae; genus Gekko; species Gekko japonicus. The sequence goes on from NW_015176002.1 coordinate 800,574, forward strand.
TGTTAACTTTAGAGGAGAGCAGCGAGAAATAACGGTGGCCTCCCAAATGAAATCTAAAAAAAACCCTGATTTGCAATTCAACATAGGACACAGACCAATGAGAAAACATACAAACTAAAAAAACAACAATTTCAGAAAGAGGTCAGTCAGTAAAGAAATCTCTTTTGTTGTACAATGTGTTGCACACACTGATATATATGGAATTATGAAAGAGTCTTGACTGTGATCCAGTAGCTGCATACAGAGCCGTAACTAGTTAATTTTGCACCTGAGTTAAGAATATAAAATTGTACCCCCCTCATACTTACATACCCTGGCCTGGATATTTAAGGATAGCACGATCTTGTCAGAGGGTCAGCCGTGGTTAGTATTTCGATGGTAGACCACCGAGGAATACCGGGATTGCAACACAGAGGTAAACTACCTCTGAACGTCTCTTTCTTTAAACCCCTATGGAGTCACTGTAAATTGGTTGTTACTTGACAGCACTTTCTACTACCACTATACTCTCATAGTTGTTAGTTACAAGAAACAGGAATAACACCACCACAATGTTTATTTTAGTCATGAGATCCGCATATACAATCAAATAAGATATGTGTGTTTACCTATTTAAACTAAATTAGAAATAACTGTACTTTGCTTGCTTTCAGTGACAAGACTGCTTGCCACTAGATAACCAGGAACATTAACACAAATCACTTAGCACTGATTACTTGGAAATATCTTAACCATTTCTATTTTAGATCCAGGTGGGCAGCCATGTTGGTCTGAAGTAGTAGAACAAAGTTTGAGTCCAGTGGCACCTTTAAGACCAACAAAGCATTATTCAAGGTATGAGCTTTCGTGTGCATGCACACTTCCTCAGATACATTGAAATGGAAGCTAATAGTTCAAATATATAGGCAGATGCCTCTTTATAGGTGAACAATAAAAGCATACAACTTAATGAAGATGTTTTGCCATATACAAAGACTAAACAACAATAACAAGCTAACTTCATATGGTCACTTTCTATTTTGAACTTTTTCTGTGATGCCACAAAGAGAGCAAGCACTGTTCTTTAAAAGAGTTAGAGAGACAGCGGAAGCAAGCAGTGTGGAACCATAAACACACACAATACCATGCAAAGTTTGAAATTTTGAAAGGTTTGGTTGTAGTAGTGGCTGGTGCCAGTGGGGCTGGTAGGACAAAGAGTAGCAAATGTTGGGCAGAGCCAGAGCAAACTAACTCTGATGTTGTCCCCACCTTTGTCCCATGCACACTAAGAACACTCTAGCACTTTAATCAGTTTCTTAACAGATACATGTCACTGAACTTAAGAAGAGTCTCTTACCTTGGTTCAGTAGGCTTGTGTGCTGTCATACTTCATTCTCTCAAGGGAAGAATGGTGTGCTCTCCACCACCCCGTCCAACCACCTCTATCCACATGCAACCCACCCTCCACTTGGTAACACCACCCAAGTGGGCTCCTTAATTGTTCTTAATTTTTTCTACATTCGAGCTTTGTTAATAAAAATCTGCAGACTGCAATTCTTCCGGTTCTGGTTGGCTGGGCGGTGGTGTTCTGTTGTATTCCATGAAGAGATAAGTTTTCTTTTTTGCTTTTATTATCTGCTATCTGTTCTTTTGGGCTTGATGGTTTGGGTTTTGCTTAGCTTTTGTTTCAAGGCAGCTGTTTTGGCAGGCTGGAGTTTCTTTTCTTTTCAGGATGTTTCCTCTGCATTCATTGCGATAAGACACTGAGTGTAGCCTAATTAGCTGTGGGTATGAGGGGAGAACAGCTGGCGTACAGGCAGAGATTGAGCACCATCCTCCACTTTTTATAGCTGTAGTTTTCCCAACAGCAACTTTTTCCATTTCACATTTTTATTTATTTTATTATTATTTTAATTTGGGTTTCTTGGGAGGGGGTTCTATACTTTTGTTGCCAGTATTACTCATATTATAATTTTGAGGATACACTTGACAATTAAGTATTTGGAAGTGGGGCTATGGGGACTGAGAGGGCATTACCTTTTAATGACTTAACATCATCCCTTCCCAAACAAAGCAAAATAGACAATTATTTTTGTGTGGCAGCTTCTTCTTTATCTGTAACAAACAGATATAGTTGTCTTTAACAATAATGTGCCAGCCTCTTTTGATAATACTGTTGTGGAAGAACTAGCTCTTTCATCTCCACAGAGATCAAGGAGGTTTTAATTCGGCTAGTGATTGTCTTCCTTGTGAGGATCAAGGAGTTTTTTATTATAATATGCTTGCTACCCAAATCTTTTTAATAGCCAAGACAATTTTAAAAATCCATACCAAATTTAATGACCTGACACATCAACTAAAAACACTTTCTTGTTCTCATTCTAACCTTTTAAAGGGATGGTGATGCTCCAAAACAAGATGGTAAATTTTCAGACACTAAGAAGTTAAATGAAAAATCAAAAGGTTTATTGCTGATATCAGTATGTAACACCAGGTGAAAACCAGCTTCTGATGCCACAAAATCTAAGTTAAAATAAGGCCTTTTGTGCTAATTCTGTGAATTTAGGGCTTCTCTCTTTGAACAAAAATCAAATTATTTTAAATATAATCCCTTATTGTGGTACACTTATCTCCTAGAACAGAGGTTCCCAAACTTATATGGCCTACCACCCCCTTTTCAGAAAAAAAATTACTCAGCACCCCCCCGGAAATCTACCTTCAGGAAGCGAACAAAAAGATGTAGTTTGTAGATCTGCACCTGAATCGTTCCAGCCCACCTGGATCATCCCAGCACACCTGTGGGGGCGGTATTGCCGACTTTGGGAACCAGTATCCTAGAAGAACAAATGGGAAGCAGAGTGGCATTTAGCTTTTATTTTGAACCAGGAATTCAATTTAATTGACTTGTGATATGTGGAACAGATTTAAATTTAATTGACTTGTGATATGTGGAACAGATCCCAGGTTTGATTCGTGGGGACCGTATAGCCCTTTATTTTTATCCTTCAAGTTTGCCATCTTTAATATGCTCTAAAGTATCACATCTCAAATTATACAATATACATCCTGTTAGACCATTTGATACACAGAGGCTAATCCCGCTACTTCCTAGTGTCTTCTCTATCTAGGCAAAGACTGGAAGGAAAAAAAGTCTAGTGAAGAACCTATGCTCATTGATCTTCTCAGGAAGCAACTGTTCCTTCCTCATTATTTATTTATTTGATTTATATCCCGCCCTCCCTGCGAAGACAGGCGCAGGGCGGCTTACAGTCATATGTTAAAAAATGCATTATACAAATATTAAAACAGATAAAACAGTTAAAACCACAACAAAATGCAAAGTGCTAGCAGTGCAAGTAAACAATGGCGGCATTCTTTCGGCATCCAGATATAACAATCACCATATTCTAGGTTCCTTGCCAGGCTATCAGATATTACTTTGGTGCTGATGTTACTTTGGTGTTGATGTTAGAGGAGGGTTGCCAAGTTAACTCACCCCTCGGAGCGGGGGAGCCTCGCCGGCATCCAGGAGTTTGTGTTGGACGTGCGCACGCGCGCCGGCAGCACGTCACAGGAAGTGACGTGCTGCGTGCTCACGTTGGGGGCATGGCCCACATCGTCAGGGGGAAACCATATGGTGCCATGCCCCCAACGTGAGCACGCAGCATATCACACGAACCTAATCCAACTGAAAAGCATTGTTTGAGGCAATGTGGAAATTCTCTATGTAATGGTTAATCTGGGATAGCTCACTGTCATATTTGGCAGCCGTCAATAATGTGTAGGAGAGAACCAGCCCCATTTGGCAACCCTATGTTAGGGCCAGGGCCAAGATGTTACCGGCAGCCCCCTAATCAAAAGCCTGGTGGAAGAGCTCCGTTTTACAGGCCCTGCAGAACTGCAGAAGGTCCCGCAGGGTCCTGATGTCCTCCGGGAGCTCATTCCACCAGTGTGGGGCCACCACAGAAAATACCCTGGCCCTCACCACTGCTAGCCTTGCTTCTTTAGGGCCCATAAGGGCCAGGCGGTGTTGGGATCCAGATCTTAGTGCCCTCTGGGGAACATGTGGGGAAAGGCGGTCCCTCAGGTAAGCAGTTCCCTGACCATATAGGGCTTTAAAGGTCAAAAACAGCACTTTGAACCGAATCTGGTATGCTATTGGCAGCCAGTGCAGTGTTTTTAGAGTGGGCTGGATATGTTCCCGCACAGGAAGGCACAGCTACAGCTTTGCTGCTGCATTCTGCACCAGC
>NW_015176003.1:0-1672 GCF_001447785.1 Gekko japonicus
TCGCATTCCTTATAACAGATTTCATAGAAATAATGATACATCTTATTACCTTAATACTTTTTTATAATCATGTTTCAATTGTATTAATTTCATATCTATGGATTCTCATATTCAAATATTTTATAGTTACAAAACCAATCCTTACTCATATAATTATGGATCCTTAATGTCCTACTGCTTATACATGGCCATTCTATAACCAAAGCATTCTAAAAATTATATACTAACCCTAAAGGAAAAACATATCTAATGCTAAATTCAACTTTGCATTTCTTATAAAAATGTCCATACAAGTGCTAATAATATTTATCTTTTTCTACAGCCATACTAAATTCCATACAGCTGTTATTAATATTTGTTTTTAAATCACATTATAAGGCTTTACGCTTTTCTAAAATTACACATAAAAACTACCTTGTAACACTTATTTCTTTTTATATTTGATTTTGATCACAATTTCTCTTAAATTTTATATCCTTAAATCTCATTCAATCTCCTTAACTTCCATTTGAAATATCACTTGCCCTGCTGTAGCAATTCCACCTTACCTTAAATAGTCCCCCCCCCCTTTCTCCTTCTTGCATTCCCAGCATTTTCTTTTCTGTAACTGAGGATTGTTCCTGTAAAATTTCAATATGGCAGTAGAACTCTTTACCTTTTTCTACATTCAGCTTCACATTTTTAATAAAAAAAATTTATATGAGTACTGATAATACTTATCTTTAAGATACGTACAAATATCTTATAACACATATTTCTTTGACCTTTAAATTTAGTCATACTAAATCACATTAAAAGGTTTTGATATTTTCTAAAATTACAAATAAAAACTATTTCGTGGCATTTATTTCTTTTTCTTAAGTTTCATATCCTTAAATCTCATTACATCTCTTTAAATTCTATTTTAAATATCATTTGCCCTGCGGTAGCAATTCCACCTTAAGGTTCTCCCTCCCCTTCGCTTTAATATCTTTGTTGTTCAGTCGCACAGTCGAGTCCGACTCTTCGTGAGAGGGAAGAAGAAAGAGGAAAACAGCAATGGAAGAGAAAATGAGATTGTGTTATATCTACTGAGGGAGACTTATTGTTAATTTGCTTTTAATGGTGGAGGGAAAAAATGGTTAAATGATGTGCCTTTGTCCTCTGTAATTTGTGTCTAAGTTAAATAGCGATTCTCCTGGACTACTCTTCATATAGTCAGATTTGTTGGGAAGTTTTTACAAGCTATGATGATGAGTGATCACTCTCAATGTTAAAGAAAGCTTTTTATTATTGTTAAACAATTTTTTTACAAGCTGTATGTGACCTCCAACCCTTGGGTGTTTAGTGACTTAACTGAACATTAGAATGTTAACAGAGCCACTTTGGCAGAAGCACGGGATAAAAGCCAAATCTCTCCTTATATATAAAAGAGTAGTGGGGACCAAAGTTCTAAAATGCACTTCTTTAGTGTTAGGCCGAAAAAACTGCCACTCGGAAGACACTGGCTGGGTTCATTGGCTGCTTTGTGCAGTCCCGCCCAGCGTTCCAAGGTCATTTACATATGGAAGCTGATTGGACTACACTCCATTCCACCCCTCAGACTCCCCCCCCCCCCACAAGGCAGTTGGAATTTTCAGTTGGGAGAGAGAATGATGTCAGCTGCTCCCTAGGCAGAGGCTGTGGGGGGGGG
>NW_015176003.1:2057-13719 GCF_001447785.1 Gekko japonicus
TAGAGTCTGTGCACTTAAGTACTACACCAAACTAGCTTCTTCACTTCAGTGGAGCTGAAATTGCAAAATCTACAGATAGACTCTTCCGGGGAAGTGAACCAGAACGAGGAGCCCTCAGGGATATTATCAACAAGTCCCTCTTTGAGGGGCTGTTTCTGGGGGCTCTTAAGGAAGCGATGGTCTGCCCTCTCTTGAAAAAAAATCTCTAGATCCGGCTGAATTGGCCAACTATCGGCCGGTTTCTAATTTGCCCTATTTGGGCAAATTAATAGAGAGGGCGGTGGTGATACAATTGCAGAGCGTTCTTGATGATGCTTCCACGCTTGATCCCTACCAGTCCGATTTCCGCCTGGGCCACGGGACGGAGACGGCAGTGGTCGCCCTCACAGATGACCTCCAGAAGCATCTGGATCGGGGTGGGATGACGGTGCTGCTGTTGCTCGACCTGTCGGCAGTGTTCGACATGGTCAGTCATCAGCTGCTCACCCACCACCTTGCTGATGTGGGGATTCAGTACCTTGCAATGGCTTGTCTCCTTTCTCCAGGGTCGGGGACAAAGGGTGGCTTTTGGGGAGCAGCTCTCCCAAAGGCCCCCAATAATCTGTGGAGTGCCTCAAGGGGCGGTGCTCTCCCCGATGCTATTTAACATCTTCATGTGCCCCCTTGCCCAGATTGCCCAGAGGCATAGGCTAGAGTATCACCAATATGCGGATGACACCCAGCTCCATCTGTTGTTGGGTGGCCAGTCAGGCTCTACCTCAGAAGACCTGGACCAGGCGCTTCAGGATGTGGCGAGATAGGTGAGACTGAGCCAATTGAAATCAAATCCAATGAAGATGGAGGTCCTGTGCCTGAATTAGAGCGGTTATGGGGTGGGAATCCCATTACTGGCCTTCGATAGGGGCCATTGGTGCCAGCGTCACGGGTCTGGAGTTTGGGAGTGCTCCTGGATGCCTCCTTAACAATGGCCAAGGCAGCCATTTACCATCTTCAGCTTGAGCTCAAAGATCTGGTGTCATTGATCCATGCTATGGTCACCTTGAGGTTGGACTACTGTCATGCTCACTACATGGGGCTGCCCTTGGGGCAACTTTGGAAGCTGTAGCTGGTGCAAAACACGGTGGCCAGGCTGTTGATGGGCCTCCTGATTTGGGAGCACATCCAGCCTTTGCTAAAGGCACTGCACTGGCTGCCAATAGCATTCCAGATCCGCTTCAAGGTGCTGGTTTTGACCTATATGGTCAGGGACCTGTCTACCTGAGGGACCGCCTTTCCCCATATGTTCCCCAGAGAGCACTGAGATCTGGGATGCAACATCGCCTGACCCTTCCTGGCCCTAAAGAGGCCAGGTTGACAACAACTAGGTCTAGAGTATTTTCGCTAGCAGTACCAGCATATTGCAACGAGCTCCCTAGTGAGATCCAGGCCCTGCGAGATCTCCAGCAATTTCACAGGGCCGTGAAGACGGAGCTTTTCCACCAGGCATATCAGTGAGAGCGACGGTATGCCAGCCAAGCCTTGCTGACCCACCAAGGCATGTATTCTGTATAAGTAGATAATAATGTGGTTGATGTCTAGTTGCAATGATATACCGAGCCACTTTTGTATTTATGTAAAGTTGTTTTATGGATCGATTGTTTTTTGTATATTGGTTTTATGAATACTGTGAGCCTGTCGGTAGTACGCGGTGCTAGCCCACTGCAGACAGTGCACGGGTGTAAGACTGGAGTCTTCAAAGCTTGGTGTAAAATCTATTTACAGTTTATTTACAAAAGCCTTCACCAATAATTGCACAGACTGACATAATGCTCATGCAGACACCCAATATTCACAAGAAGACAGTTTGCTCTGTACATCACCGTACTTATACTTCCATTAGCCAATCAGGGCCAATGCTGAGTCACTGTCTAATTAGCTCTGGCATGAACCAGCCAGAACCGATCAGAGCCAGCTCTTTAGACACTCAGAGCTGTCAGCTCCTGTCACTTAGATGCCACTGATCTTCAGCCAGACTTAACTGAACATTAGAATGTTAACAGAGCCACCCTGAGCTGCTTTGGCGGAAGGGTGGGATAAAAGCCAAATAAATAAATAAAATATAAATAAACTACCCTTCAGTAAAAATAAGTATCACTCTGATCTGGTTTTCCCAGTCAAGCCTTACTATACAAGAATTAGACTGTAAACTTTTTGAGGGACAGGACTCCCCCCCCCACACCTTTTGTGATGAGTTCTGTTGTTTCCTCCAACCGTTTTCAGAAGCTTATGTACCTTGGTGACATTAGTGCTCAGTACTGTCTGGTAGGAATTGATAAAGGAGACAAGATGACAGAAGAACACAGGGAGTGCAGGTTGTGTTTGCATCAGTTCTTCCTGTTGAAGACTGTGGCTTAGGAAGGGAAGGAAGAATATTTTAAATAAATTACTGGCTACATAGATGTTGTCATCAGGAAAGGTTTGTATTTTTGGACCATGACTTACACTTTCAAGATGAAGCTCCTCTATCTGGAGATGGTTTGCACCTCACAAGCGTAGGAAAAATGTGTTTGGTAAGAGCCTTGCAAACCTAATAAGGAGGTCTTTAAACAAAATCATATGGGGGAGCGAGACAAAAATTCAAAGCCTAGTATGATGCCAATAACTGAGGATAAGTTTATTACAATTCTGCAGGGCCTGCAAGACAGAGCTCTTCCGCCAGGCATTTGAGTGAGAAGCCACATATAACATCTTAATTTAAAAGCAGAGCCTTACCATCGGCTATTGCTATTACTGACTGATAATTGTTATGGATAATACTTGGACATTTGTTTGTTTCACTGTCTGACATGCAATATCTATGTATAGCACTTTAGAATTGTTGTATGATTTTATTCTGTTTTAAAAATTTTATGTAAGCCACCCTGAGCCTGCCTTGGCAGGGATGGCAGGGTATAAATCTAACAAACAAATAAATATAAATAGGAATGCCAAAGTTTTGTGGGGAGTGACACATATGCTAGGTAACATTAACTCACAGGTAAGTACAGAAATGAAAACCTCAGGGTGCATAAAACATGGATTCTGATATCTCTACATTAATGCACAGAGTATGGGAAACAAGCAGGAGGAACTTGAAGTCCTGATACAGGAAGGGGGCTATGACCTAATAGGCATTACTGAAACTTGGTGGGATGACACAATTGGAATATTAGGACTGAGGGGTACAACTTATTTAAAAGCGACAGACAAATAAGGAGAGTTGGAGGAGTCACATTATATGTAAAGGAGGTATATACTTGTGAAGAAATACATGAATCTGAGCATAGAAGTTCAGTTGAGAGTCTGGGTAAAAATAAAAGGAGTTAGAAATAATAGTGATATTATGTTGAGGGTCTGCTGTAGACCAAGCCAGACAGAGGATTTGGATGAGATGCTCCTAGAACAGATTACAAAGTTCTCAGAGAGACAGGACACAGTGGTCATGGGAGATTTCAATTACCCGGGTATCTGTTGGAAGTCCAACTCTGCTAAAAATGAAAGGTCAAATAAATTCCTGACTTTTCTTGCTGACTACGTCATTTTCCAGACAGTGGTGAGGGAAACAAGGGCATCTGCTATCTTGGACTTGATTTTCACCAACAGAGAAGAACTGGTTGATGAGGTGAAAGTAGTGGGCACCCTGGGTACTGGTGACCATGTAATTTTGGAATTTACAAACTTGGGGAAGGGAAAAGCTGTACGTAGTCAAACATATAGGCTGGATTTCAGGAAAGCAAATTTTGACAAACTTAAAAGTTATGTTGGGTAGAATCCCATGGTCATAAATACTCAAGGAGAAGGGAGTTCAAGAGGGGTGGGAGTTTCTTAAAAGTGAAATATTGAAGACACAATCACAAATTATTCCTATGAGAAGGAAAAATGGGAGGAGCCTAAAGAAACCAAGGTGGCCCCTAAACAGCTTTCTAAAGACTTGGGAAATAAAAACTGATTTAGAAAATGGAAGGGGGGCTTTATAACCAAGGATGAATATATACAAATAACCAGTACTTGTAGAGAGAAAGCTAGGAAAGCTAAAGCTCACTATGAGCTCAGGCTAGTGAGAAATGCTAAAAACAACAAAAAATGGGTTTTTTTTCTTATGTTCAAAGTAAGAAAAACAGCAAGGACATGGTAGACTTTTTTAACAAACAAACAAATACCTTTTATTGGCATAAAATATTAGACAGTTGCCATTAGGGTAAAACAATCCTATAAAATTTGTGGAAAATAAATAACTTCTAAAAGCATTACAAAGGTATGTCTATTTATATGAGCTTAAATTATAGCAAGATAAAATTTTGCCCAACCACAAAACCTGGTGACTAGCACCGACCTGTAAGCCGCTCAGAGACCCCCTGGATAAGGGGGTTTGAGCGGGATATAAAGCCGAATGTTAAATAAATAAATAAAATTAAAATATCTAATTGCATAAGGGATTTTCTTATATCTCCCCTCAAGAATAGCAGAGGGGAGAACATTGAACCGTGCTAGCATGTAAGCTCTGCACAATTGCGGTGATATCAGGGAGAAAAAATATATGGTAGACTTTTAGGGACAGGAAAGTGAAATTGTAACAGGTGATAAAGAGGGGGCAGAACTGCTCAATTCCTACTTTTTCTCAGTCTTCTCTTGTGAGGGAAAAGGTGCTCAATATGGGAAAAACAGAACACATGATGAGGGAAGGGAGTTGCAGCCAAGGAGCAGCATAGGGGTAGTATATAAACACTTAGTTTATTTACATGAAATTAAGTCCTCAGGGTCAGTCGAACTAAATCCAAGGGTACTGAAAGAACTTGCAGATGTAATGTCTGAATCTCTAGCCATTATTTTTGAGAATTCTTGGAGAACAGGTGAGGTGCCAGAAGATTGGAGGATGTTGCCCCCATCTTCAAGAAGGGGGAAAAGGAGGATCTGGGACAAATCATCATTCAATCAGTCCTTGAGCCTTTAGAAAGGACAGCTGTGATTACTAGGAGCTAGTATGAATGTATGACCACAGCCTTAGGCTGAGATCACACATACTAAATAATCCACTTTCAATCCACTTTCAATGCCATCCAACTGGATTTTGCCAGTTCATACAGTAAAATCCAGTTTGAAAGTACACTGAAAGTGGATTGAATGTGGATTATTTTGTGTGTGTGATCTCAGTCATAGACTGTCCTTTCCTCTGGTAAGTAGCTGTTGGACCCTCCCACACCAGGTCAAAGTCTGGAGCTGTAGCACCACCCCCCAGTGTCCCCTTTTTCTCTGGCTAAGCCTAGAGTGAACCTCAGTTTAGAGACAGGAGGGCGGTTCTGCTTCACCTGATTTCTCTCCCTCTCAGGCTGCCTTCCTTTCCCAAAATACTGTGGGAGTGGTCTGACCCTTCCTCTCTGACACCATCCTGAGCTGCCTTTAAAAGGGTCTTCTAGGGGCAGGATACTCCTGGGCTTCATTATTCCTCCCTACTGTGAGGCTAGTCCCAGGGACAATGGAGCTGCTAGGTGGGCCTTCCCCAATTCAGCCCCACCATTTTGGGCAACCTCAAAGGGCCCTGTTTCTGACCCCTGTGGGTCTAGGGAATCCTCTCTCCCCTGCTCCTTCCCACAAACCTCCCACTTACCTGGTCTGTGCGAGGTAGCCAGTGGCAGGCCATCCCTTGCCATGTAGACCTCAACCACCTCCTTCATGCTGGCTAGGCTACTGCCAGCATGTCCTCCAGCTTACTATACACCTCTGCAGACAGGCTACCATTCCTCCTGCTGGGCTCCTTGCAGTGGGCCTGTCTGCTGTGACAGGTCTAGCTGCATCTCTTCCACTTACTGCTCTGCCATTGCAGCATCTTCTGGCCTCTCTGGGGGCTACTGGCTTTACATCAGGCTGGGTCATTGCTGCTCCTCCTCCAGATCCTGATGCCACTGCCTCCTAAGGCCTCCTGGCTGAAGACATCTCAAAGGCTATGGCTCCACTGTCCTAAGTATCTCCACTTTTGGAGTCTGCAGTCTTCACTCTTATGCAAAAATGGGACTGACTGAAATGGACCCCTCTAATAGGGATACTAGCCTCCAGGTGATTCCCCAGAATTATAGCTCATCTCCAGGCTACCTAGGTCAGTTCCCCTGTAGAAAATAGAGGCTTTGGAGGGTGGACTCCATGGCATTGTACCACACTGAGGTCCTTGTCCTCTCTAGGCTGCATCCCCAAATCTCCAGGATTTTCCCAACCTGGATCTGGCAAACCTACCCCTCCATCCAACACCAGTGGCCAAGAGAAACCTGGCAACCTTATTGAAAGCACGAAGAAAAGGTTATGTAGAGAAGAAAAAATATAGCCACTACATCTGAAGAATTTCCATCCTATCATGCTACATTACTGATGTGTAGAAAAACACACTAGAACAATAAATTATTCCACTTCCATTCATGTATCATGATGGGTTTGAGTGCTCTTTTTAGAATGCTGCAATTCATTATTCCAAGTTAAAAATTCCTGATAAAGTGTTATTTATTCTCCTCACAAACTTTAATAAACTCTGTAAATAAATTTACTAGTCTGAAGTGTCCTTTGCTTCACTTTCACACCTCACTAGGCACATTTTCATTTTAAATTGGCTGTTTGCTCTCCTCTGATCTGATGTGCCACAGGTGCACAATGGGTTATTCATACTGATGGAAGTTTAATAATATTGGTGTGGATTAACTAGATAGTTTGAAATTCAGTCTCTGATAGAGATTAAATAATGCACATGCACACATATTTGTATGCATGTATGGTCTTTGTGGTAATGCTAGATGTGTTTGAAATATATGATAGTGTTGTTTTTTTTCTGGGAACATGCACAATTTAATTTTCCAATGTCAGAGTGGAGGAGAATGAAACACTGCTGGACTCCAAAAGAAATGGTCCAGAAAATGGCATGTGTGTGGTGAGCAATTGGCCACTACCATGATCCTGGATTCCCTTATTCAAGTGGAATTAATCTAACACTTATCAAGTCATCAATGCTTCATGATGAATAGCATCAAAGGCATAAGAAAAATAACCAACAAGACAAACAGGTGAAAGTAGCACTATCCACTACAACTGTCTAGATTGAAACACACACACACACACACCACAAGCACAGTCTCTGCACTGAACCCAATCCAAAACCACAACTGGTAATTGTCAAGAAAGATGATGGTATCCAGATGGGCAGATACTTGCTCAATTACATTTCCTATGAGCAAAAAGATAGAAAGTAGTCAGTAGATGACTGAGGGATGTATAACCAGATTAGATTTTATGAAGAATCACAGGTTTGAGGTGAGATTATTTCTCTTCATTCTGAATGACCTATCCAGGCAATGGGCCAATTTCTTCTGACCTGCCTTCATTGCCTTGGATACATTAGAAGTGTCCAAAGTTCCATGAAAGGCCAGAGGGAGAAAGTTTCTTCTACTACATACTTATTGGCTTGCTTGTCTGGCTGTAGTAGCAACTGCAGTTCATATCACAATAAGTTCAGGCAGGAAAGAGGAGGAAAAGCAGATGCAGAACGAGGATGGTAGGAGAAGAGGAGGAAAGGGCAAGAGGAGGAAAGAAGATCATTCCTTCTTCCAAAAAGTTCAGGATGGTATACACAAGAAACAAGTGACACATTCTTTAAAATATATACACTCAAAGTGGTATACAATAATGAACAAATAGAAATGAAAATGCATAAATACAATAATGAATGAAATCAAAACAAATGATATTTATAAAAAAGAAAAGGAGACAAAATGAAAACAACGACTCCCCACCACATAATTCTAGCCTCCATCAGTTATACTGAGCATTCAATAATCCCCATATCCCCAAATGAAGAACCATTCAAAACACATAGATTTAACTAGGGTTTATTACAATTTGATTTATACAAATAATTATACTCACTCCCCATTATGTGAATTCCCTCAAAGGCTGCCTCACTGGTCATGCCAGTATTTGGGTAATGTCTTCCTAGTTCCCAAGGTGAACATGGTCACAGCCCACACTTTTCTTTTCTTTGCCTGAACTTGTTCAGAGAGACAGTCCCCCTCAGTCCCCCTACATTGTATACTACATATGAACTATAGTATAGTCCGAGTGCTGATGTGCAGCACTGTGTAATTACCCCCACCCACCCACCTGGGATCATTCAATCATGAGCAGCTAGTTTGGGTACTCTCCACTCCTCGATCCCTCAGGTTGCTTGAAAACTAATTAAATAATAAAACACCTGACACTCATGCCTCAAATTGCTTGCCATTCTAATTAAATAACAAGCATCTGACCCACACAAATTTTGCCATTCTAATTAAATAACAAGCATCTGACCCAAAAAATCCCAGTTTTTGCCCTCACCAGTTTTTCAGGATTAGGCCAATCCTGCAACATAAAACTTGAAGTGGATGACAAAAGCCAGTCAGATAAACATAAAGACCTCGAAACTCATCCATGTCAGGAGAGTTTTAGACAGCCTCCCCAATCACCTCAAAGGCTGCCCTGCATGGCACAGCCATTTTTCCTCTCCCCAATCTGTCTAGTGCCTTCAACTTTTCCAAACAGAAGGGATGCAAAATCATCCCTTTCACTATTTTGGGCAAAAAAACACACCTATTTTATTCCCTCTTTTAAGTAAAGTATTATCATTATCATTTGGGGGGATATATCAGATTATTTTATTTATTCCTTGTATGGAAGAGGTACACACAGGAAGCATATAATAATATAAAATACATAATTTAAGTTAATACAATGGGTATGCAGACCAATTGAGTAATCTCCCTAAATACTAACATCTAATTTTCAATCCATTCAATTGCAGCTGGGAAGAGTTCAAAGAGAAATAAGAGAAAATAGATTCTGTGATGATTAGTACAGCCAGATTTGTCCAGTGGCACCTTATACACCAACAAGGTTTTGAGGTTATGAGCTTCCAAGAGGCAGAGGAGTTGTTCCACAGATACTTTTTGAAATCTGCCCTGCAAGTACACAGATGGCATAGTTTAAAAATGTGCTCTAGTAAATGCCTTTCTTAATGTAATATTAGAAATATCAGAGAAGTATCAGGAGAATAATTTGTTTTTCTTAATCCAAAGATACCGCAGAGAGAATCTGGATAGCCATACCATACCGATGACTTAAAAGAACATATATTTTTTTTAAAAAAAAATTGATTGAGTCCCAAGACTTTACAGCCTCTAAAGAAGGCAAGGAGTATAACTGCAAGATGAGAAACAGCAAGGTGGACCACTGATTTCCTTCTCTGTAGTAAAAAAACCCCAAAATTCTACCAGATAGTCATCGGAAATACTATAAAGTTTCTTGTAGTATTTTACTAGAGGGTAGACTGATGTCTAATTTTAAGTGTGCAGCCTGGGTTTCCTGAGGGAGACCCATGATTTTCCTTAAGAAGTGATTTCGAGTAATTTCTAGCTGGCTAAGAATTTTCTTGTTCGGCCCCATAGTTTCAGCCCCATATAAAAGCCCCATATAAAAGCTGGAATATTTTAAGGACCAGAGCTATTAGCTGGTCACCCTTGAAAAGAAATTATTTTAAGATAACACCAAGTGTACAATCGACGATATAGTGGCATTAAAATGTACCTCCAAGACAAAGACCCATGAAATAGTATGCCTAGATACTTAAAGAAGGGGCATTGTTCTATTTCGTGACCATTAGTAGTCCATCTGTGAGTGATTCTGTTATTACCAAAGACTATGATTTTTATTTTATCATAATTAATTCTTAATTCTTCTCTATTACAGTAATCATCCAGTCGAACCAGCATCCTTACAGAAATACATTATTGGACTAAAAACCCTGCAGGAGTCAGTATGGACTGCTTTGGAGTTGGTGTCTTCATTTGCTGCCACCTTGCTTGCCTGTTTGATTGTTTTAACTTGGTTTTATTGGATGTTATTGCTATTTTATTCATATTCTAATTGCTGTGAGCCACCCTGAGCCCCTTTTGGGATAGGGCAGGATATAAGCCAAATAAATCCTCCTGAGCCCAATTTCAGCAAAATACATGATTGCCATATTATCTGCAGAACTGAGATTTTCTGACCAGCCAATGAAGGGGAGTTCTGGGATTCCTTCATCTGGATAAAATCATTTAAATAGAAGTTAAACAGAAAGAGGGCCAACAAACAGCCTTATTTGACACCCTTCCATAATGGAACAGGATCTATAAGAGAGCCATGTGTGATGGACTGTGCTATAAAAGCTCATAAGTGCAGGGCAATGATGCAGCATCATGGGTGCTTAGTCAGGACGCTCTTGACTAGCCCCGACTTCCTTTGCTTTTTTTGAGCCCCCAGGGTCCTTGTGACCATCAGGGTTTCACCGGACCTCCTGGAGGGAGGTCGGGTCACAGGAGACTTGATTGGATGGCCTGCAAATGGTGGTGAATGGGACAAGACTGTTGTTTCGAAGTGGGAGTGAAGAATAGTGCAACATGGTCATCCATGTTTGCATAGCTGTGATGGCTCGTTTTAAAAATCTTGGACATAACATAATATACAACAACAAAGGCAAGAATGTGAGTACGCATATATTCTGCTATAATCTGGTGAAGACCTCCATTAATTGACCCCCCCAGGAGTATCTCTGAATTTTGGAAGAGTAAATGCAGCTGAGAAAAGAACCGAAGTAAAAGATAAGAAAATGGTGCTGGCAGGGGAGAATGAGGAAGTATCCGCAGGGGAAACTGAGGAGACAGATTTAGAAAATACAGAAATTGGACAATTGATCTTGAAACAATTTAAAAAAATTGTTTGATGAGGTGCGGCAGGCAGTCAAAAAAGCTTGCAAAAACACTTTTGAGAATTTTCAGACTTGAAATTGAAAAATGAGGAGGAGCCATTACAGCTTCAGCGGAGTTTGGAGAGTTCAGAGAGGGAACAGGACTATAGTCAAGAAAAGGGGATACAAGATATGCCTCCTTTACCTATGGAAAGAAAAAGGAGTGTCTCCAGTCAAATGTGTGGAGTAAAGAGTCTTACAAAACACTCCTTGGTGTTGGGATTGACAAAAGGAGGCTCCTGAGAACAATCACATGGAGAAATGGCTAAAAAGAGAGTGAGGCATCCTCCAAGGAAAAGTAACAGAGATAATAGATACTTGAAGACAGAGCCAGCAAAACAGAAAAGGCAAAACATGGAAGTAAAGTACCACAAATATAAAGAGATGACATTTAAGTATGATTCTCAAGAAAAAGGTGTCCCCGAAAACAAAACAAAAAAAAATAGGCAATGTGTATTATGTGGCAGAATAACTTCTTTGTGTAATGCACGAAATGATGAAACCTCTATAAGGTGGAAATGAAGTCAACTGATAACTATGTTTTGATATCTCTTTTATTGTCTAAAGGCAATCTCTAATTATTATTCTTACCTGTATTTTACTGTTTATGTACCTAATTGATGGTGGTAAAATGTGATTCAATTGTTAATAATTGGGAACCATTAATTATCTTAATATAAATAATATAAAACAAATAATAATAAAAGATAGTATGAGGATACCTGAATAGAAGGTTATATATAATTTATAAGAACATAAATGAGATGTAAAGGCAAATGATAAAGAAATACGAGAATATCTGCTTAATTGGTATAGTTTTCTTTTTCATTTACTAAAAACAATTAGGTA
>NW_015176003.1:13935-14137 GCF_001447785.1 Gekko japonicus
TATTAACTTTGGCTTGTCTATAGAAAAAGAAACTCTGAAAAATTCATGCTCAGTGGTTAGATTATTGCTTGGGTTATTTTATGTGTTTGAACTATGTGATGAGTTATTGTTGAAGGCAATGGGTTAAGATGAGAGAAAATATTAACTGGTTATTTTTGCAGAAATACTATGCAGTAGAAATGTAATCCTGATTAAATCTATA
>NW_015176003.1:14234-14400 GCF_001447785.1 Gekko japonicus
TAAGATAAGAGAAAATATTTAATGGGCTTTTTTGTTGAAATACGGTGTTGTGAAAAAAAATTTTTCCCCTTTTTTTGTTTTGGAAAAAACAATAAATAGATTTTATTTTTATATATCCTATATTATAAAAGGAATTTGGAGTGGCAAGATTCCATTCACTGCCTCA